>NC_041391.1:85316793-85322795 GCF_002162155.2 Triticum dicoccoides
GCGCGCAGCGTGGCGACGCGGGACGGCGGCAGCAGGCGTGGCCGCTGCTACAAGTGCGGCGAACGCGGCCACTTCAAGCGGGACTGCCCGGAGCTGCGGAAGGCGCCGGCGGGAGAGCAGGCGCTGCTGGCGGACGCCGGAGTCGAGGACGCCGGACTCCTCTAGGCCTCGGCTTAGGGGGAGAGTGTTGGAATAAGCCGAGGCGAGTCCGGGACGCGGTGAGCGCGTGCGTGCGCGCGGTGGGCGCGTCGGGTTCGAGCCGGAGCAGGACAGGGTGCGTGCGTGCGTGCCCGGTCGTAGGTGTGTGTGCGTGCGTGTGATAGCGCGTGTGTGCGTGTGTCTGTTGGCGAGGGACCAGGGCGTGGGCCGCGTAGGGCGCGCGAAGTGGCCGCGGCGATCGCGTCGGAGCGCGATGGGCGCGCGCGAGCCAGGGCGTGCGGGGCGTGGCGAGTGGGAGTCGGGCGAGTCGTGGGGCTGCACGGGCATGTCAGTGGGCTCGGGTATAAGACCCTCTCCCTCCCTGTGTATTCGCTGGTGGAGTCGAGTTCGTGCTCGAGGAGAAATACAGAAAAACCTGTTCGTGCGGGAGGGCGTTCGAGCGCCGGCAAAATCTCTGTGTTCATCTTCCTCCCCTCTGGTCGTGTCTCCGGTGATCACCGTCGGGTGCCGCAGGCCGTGGCACCAACATATATCAATTATCCAATATAAAAGCCAAATAGGCGGTCAAAGTTTACTCTTCCTAAGATTAAACTTACAAATTATTACGCATTAAAGTACTATTTATTCATAACCTATTTATCATTGACGTATTGTATGTCGCAAGTTGATTATTTCATGTCACATAGCTATCAACTAAATTTCTTACGCAATATGTCACTATTATTCGTATCCGTTTTGAATCGAGTAAACATCCGATGTGTATCCATATTCGAGATACATCCGATCCACATTCGTGTCCGATAACAACCGTATTCGCATCCGTATTCATTTGGCAAGAAAAACGTCCAGATTTTGTTTTTTTAAACTAGTAAACTGGCCCGCTCTTCGCGCGGTCTAGTATTTAATATAGTTTGGTTGAAATAAGTTCATATTTAGCACTTCTATGCGCTTGTCGTGAAATGGCGATTTTAGGATATATAAGAGTTACCCCCCTTGATGTTTGAGATACATCCGAGCCACATTCGTGTCCGATAATCTGTATTCGCATCCGTATTCATTTGGCAAGAAAAAATGTCCAGATTTTGTTTTTTGTTATTTTTTGTGAAACTAGTAAAGTGGCCCGCTCTTCGTGCGGTCTAGTAATTAATTTTTTTTTTTGAAATAAGTTCATATTTACCAGTTTGACACGATCATAGGTATCTAGCACTGGATTTCACTCACAATCGACGGATTCGGTCAAGGGGGTAGCTAGGGTTGATCAGCAAGAAGGGGAATGGGAATTAGAACCTGGAGGTGGGAGGAGGAGCTTGCCCAACGGCGCCGGGTTCAGGTGTCTGTTCTTCGATGCCCCTTCCGTGAAGCGATGTGTTCCTCTATATATCAGGTCATGCCTCCTTGGGTTGGGCTTAATTTGCAGTCCGTTTGGGCCTCATGGGCCAGCCTTGAGCCTCTTTGGTTGTGGTTGATGAAGTACTTCCCATGACATTCCTCCCTCCTCTAAACTCGTCTTGACCCCAAGCCGACACCAAAAAATTTATGCCCGGGTCTGATACCAGATGATAGGAACCTAGATACAAATTACTCAATGGATTATGGATACAAGGAATTCAGTCACAGATACAAGTTTCTATCAACAAGAAAGGGGATCTGGGAAGCAAGAGCCGGGAGGTGGGAGAGGGAAAACGCCCAACGGCGGCCAGTTCGGTACACCCGAGAGCATTTTGTTGGCCCATCACAGTCCAGCCATTCAATCTTGTGAAGAATACGCATTGGGAGCTGTATGCAACAACAGTACACAGTGTTGACGCTGGAAAGCGTCACACGAACACGTCGATGTGTACCCACTACAAGAAATATGTCAACTTGTGACCACCACTATTGGTCACTGAAAGGTCACAAATTTCCATTTGCGACCTTTTTGTGACCAAAAACAGAAGGTCAAAAGCTGGCCGTCATAAACTGACTATAGCGACCTTCTCTGTGAGAAGGTCGTGGACGTTTGCGACCAAAATATTCCTACTGTGGCGTTTTGGTCACTAGCAACCTCCCCAGGCCACGTAGGCATCCAGCGTGGCAAGCTGATGTGGCACAAGATTCAGCCCGGTCCAATTCGGTTTTCTACATGGGCCTAGCCCAACAATTATGCCTTTTATTATCTTTTTCCTTGGTAATTCTGGTCGGCTTCATGGGCCAAGCCCAACGTTGTAGCCTTTTTTATTGTTGGCCCATGGCCTTTCTAGCTCAACAGTTTCAGTTAAAGATGGGTCCACTAGTTTCCTATCCATTGTTGTTTGGGCCACAACCTTTTTAGAGCCCACATATTATTTGATCTGAGTAGAACAATTGGTAATTTTCATTCACATACTTCTGTTTACGCATTTGAACAGCAAGCAACCAATATTGAACAACAAACAATCAATATTATCTCAATTGAGTGATTAAATTCCAGAAATCATTCAATCAAATACTCACAACAGCACATACACGTTTGCACATCAGGCCATTATAGCTACAACACCACATATACGCATAGTTGGGTTACAACTAGGCGATGTCTCCAACAGCTCCCAGCACCACATGAAGAATCATCACCAAAATGCACCGTGTTTGTCTTGGCTGAGTGGAAAAGCTAGTTTACGGATACAACATGAGCGCCTCAATGGAGTCGGTGTAGCATCCGTCTTCTCTGCTTCTGCTGCAGTCTCCTGTTAAACAGAATAACAACAAATCGACTTAATAAACAAGCTTGAAGCACTGTGGGAAACAAAAGCATAAAAACAAACTAATGTCTCAGGTATAATCATAGGATAAATCTGTGTTGAAGCACTGTGTTTAGATGTATTTTAATTAATTTCAAATGTGTAATGTAAGGCGTTGTGGATCAGTGTATAAGAATAGCAGTTTGTAAATAACAGGAACAACTTGGTATTACACACAGTGCACTATACAGATTTTAGCTTTTCTATCCAAGTACAAATAGCAAAATGGAACATAGGCAGGTTGATTATATTTGACAGAGCTAGCACATAGATACAAAATAATAATGTTTGATACAGAAATTAGTAATATGGGAATTAGTAAGGTCCTCTCTTAGTGCTATGGGGATGAAGAGCATGCACACAGAAAGCTAATTGGCAAAAAAACTTGCTGGTCTTATACAGCTCAGTTATATATGCACGACTCACAGCTTATGACATGATACTAAGAGAGAACATCATAGACTCAAGCAGATCCTAATATAAAGCTATTCATACCAT
Organism: Triticum dicoccoides; assembly: GCF_002162155.2. Lineage (NCBI taxonomy): Eukaryota > Viridiplantae > Streptophyta > Magnoliopsida > Poales > Poaceae > Triticum > Triticum dicoccoides. The sequence goes on from NC_041391.1 coordinate 85,320,210, forward strand.
AACTTTCACATCATAGGGACACAATAGTGTATTACAACACTATCCAGATATAAAAACTGAGTGACCAGCAAGCAATTAGATTGAGAACAAATCAGTTGGGGTTCTTAACTTTCAGTATGCAGTATATCTAAGAAGTCACACTATCTAAATGCCTAGAGGAAACAGATTCACAGTACTAAGCAGGGGAGAAGCAACACAAGATACCTTGTCAACAGTCTTGTTCTGCCGACAACGGTCTGCGCAAGCTGGAGCGGCCTCTCGATTGCCGACGTACACGTCCAGGTGACCCGTCTGGAGTAGCACGTAGTAGAGCACCTGCACCCTGCAAATCATTCAACGAGTCATCAACAAGAAAGGGGATCGAGAATTCAAAGTGGGGAGGAAGTAGATAACCGTCCAAAGAACACGGACCAGTTATAGATGGATAGGTAGGCATGCTCGAGTGCCAACACCATCGCTGCTGCCGCTGTCCAAATCGGGGTGTCAAGGAGGAAGCGATCCGAAGCAACAAAAACTGAGCAAAATTGAAAGCATCAGTTGCCAGAAGCATGTAGGCAGCAGTACTGTATACAGCTGTTACTGAATATAAATACTGAACTACAACGGCATACAAGTTTGAATACTGCACTATATAAATACTACACTACATATTACAGCACCATGATAGAAATGTACTCCAATATTTTCACACAAGCACACAAAAAATATACACCTTCAAAAGTTGGTGTAAGAATAAAATGGCTGGCACTTGGGTGTCAAATGTACAACTGCAAAGGACACGACAGCTACAGCTATGTGAGCCTGCCTGATAGGTAGGTCAGGCAACTTGACTCGGTGAACTGGGAACGATCTAAGACGGACAATAAGAATGGACAGCAAGTAATACAGACCAACAACAATTTTGATATAACCATTGCGCAGAAATCCAACATCATGCAAGTAATACAGACCAACAACGACTGGCAGTAACTATCCTTTTTTTCTAAAGAATGGATGGCCATTGTCATACTCTTTGCTGACATGGTTCTAGTGTTCACTTAACCATGTTTTCTTAATTTGCCTGATTCAGCCAACAACCAGTAAGAAGTCGTCTTTTTCAGGACATGAATCCTACATCTAGTAGTAATCAACGATGGTCAATTCAGATTTCAGAATCACATTTCTCTTTAAAAAAAGGAGGATAAACCCCAGTCAGATTTCTAAGTCAGCTGAGACCTGATAGTTGCTTCTACATACATACATATATTCAGACCACAAATTAAACTGAACCTAACATGTCTAGAAATTTACATGACAGGTGTTTGTGTTGCAAATAATCTACAGCAATGCAAACAGTGCAACAGGCAACCAACTCAACATGAAGCCAATAAGAGAAATCTCCTGGAGTAGCCCATTTGTCCATGTTTCAGACACATGCTACAGCAACATAATTGTCAGTACTGATTTCTTCCTAGTTCGTCCACCTGATTTGCAACATAAGCATGAGAGAGCAAATGATAGTTTCATTTCTAAGATTACAGACCCAAATGCAGTGCCTCTTGTCGAATATGTACATGGTTGAATACGTAATGGACAACAACCAGTAAGAAGATTACAGGCCGTGAGCACAGCTACCACTACTAGCACGAGTCAGAAGGAACAGAGAGGAGAGCCTCACCTTTCCAGGACGAGGAGGTGGCTGGGCTCACGGCCAACGGCTTGGGCGAGGGCAGTGGGATGAGTTGCTGCTCCTGCTCGGGCCCAGGCCAGGAGCGGCAACAGACGGGCGGGGCGGAGCTCGAGATCGAGGAGCGCGGGCGGCGCGGATCCGGAGCATCGACAGATGGGAGCGGGTGTGGGCGGCCTGGATCCTCGCGGGCCAGATCCTGGTGTTGCGGCCGCAAGGAGGTGGCTGGGCTCACGGCCAACGGCCAGATCTAGCCACTCCATGGCGTCAGGGCAGGGGAGGAAGAGGCCATCCTGCCCATGGTGTCCCGGTGCTCGAGCAAGGACGGCATCTTGGATCTGGGAGGGAGAGAACACGAGGTGAGGAAGTGACGGACGGATGTGAAGAGGAGGAGATGGAGTGGAGGGACGCACCTGAGTCGCCGGACCACGCCGAGCGAAACCCTAGCGACGGGAGACAGTCGCGGATGGCGCTAGAGGACGCGTGCACCCCGCCCACGCCGCCGGCGAGCCACAGGTCCAGCTGGTGGTGCTGCTGCATGATGGCGGCGCCCTGGACCTGATCCGATGCTGCACCTCCAGTCCGCGGATCCAGAGCTCGGTCGCCATGGCTGCGCCGCGGGCTAGGGTTTTGGGCGCTTGGGAGGCATGGGGATTCGGGCTCCTCGCCGTCTATGGCCATGGTGCGGCGGCGGCGGCTAGGGTTTGGCGAGCAGGGGCGGCGACGGCTAGGGTTTGGGGAGGAGGCGGTGGGTGGGAGAGGACTGGATCGGGAGGAGGCGGGTACGGGGAGGAGGTGGTGGCGGCGGGGGGAGATTGGGAGGAGGGAGGATCTGGATGGAGGGCCGCTGCGGCCGGGGAGGCCGTGCGCGCCTGGCTGACCCAGGCGGACGGGCGGCGGCCCCGCTGCTGCAGCACGAA
>NC_041391.1:85323052-85353584 GCF_002162155.2 Triticum dicoccoides
GAGAAAGAATGGAGGCGGGGGGGGGGTGGGTGGAAAATGTCCATGAGGACAGACTTAGGGTTTCGGTTCAGGTGGGTTTGGGCCGTTGGATCCGGAAGCATCCAACGGTGGTTGATGCGTGATCCGCGTAATATGCTCATGGTCCAATCAGAACGCAGCAAACCATTTGATGACCTTATGACCATATAAATTGGTCATGATCGATTCAAGATAAAAAATTTCATTCCATTTTTCAGTGCTCAAATTGAGTTTTTTTGTGAAAGTCCTATCAAATATTTGTTCAAATGATCTCATATTGTGCACAATGGTGCATCTTGGAATTTCAAACAATGTTGCCTAAGGGAGTTTTCATTTTCTTTGCACGGAAAATTCATTTTCCATTTTGAGTGCCCGAAAAGGGTTTTTTTGTGAAGGACCTACCATATATTTGTTGCAAAATTGTACCAAATCAATTTTCTAAAGTACTAGGACATATTTAATGCACGATTGACCAAATTGTTGGGTGTAAAAAAAATTGATCCACCTCTCGTGAAAAAGACAAATTTCTGCCGATTCAGCTGGAAGTGGGTCAAATTTGAACTGTAGCTGCCTTGTAGTTTGCCCTTTATTTTTTACAAAAATCATTTCTAGGTACTTAAGTATCTATTTAATCAGAGAAACACCAAAAAAATTCCAAGATTCAACCACTAGCTAGGAACGGTCATTCCCGCAGTTTTGACCGCATTTTGAAACGGGCATAAAAAATTCAAAAAAAATCAAAAAATTGGAACACCTTCGCATGGTGTCATTATATATGACCAAGTTACCAGAAAAAATAATAAACTTGTAATACGGCAATTCTTTTAAAAAAGTGTTCTCAGAAATGAGCTATCATGCATGAAGATTCATAGCTTTCAAGCCAAATGATCAATCCTATGGCCACATTCATGGCATAGTTTGTTCAAATGATCTCATATTGTGCACAAGGGTGCATCTTGGAATGGCAAACAATGTTGTTTAAGGGAGTTTTCACTTTCTTTGGACGAAAAATTCATTTTCCATTTTTCGAGTGCCCAAAAGGAGGTTTTTTTGTGAAGGACCTCCCAAATAATTGTTGCAAAATTTGACCAAATCATTTTTATAAAATACTAGGACATATTTAATGCACAGTTGATAAAATGGTTGGGTGTAAAAAGTTTTGATCCACCTCTCGTGAAAAAGACAAATTTCAGCCGATTCAGCTGGAAGCGGGTCAAATTTGAACTGTAGCTGCCTTGTAGTTTGCCCTTTATTTTTTACAAAAATCATTTCTAGGTACATAAGTATCTATTTAATCAGAGAAATACCAAAAAAATTCCAAGATTCAACCACTAGCTAGGAACGGTCATTCCCGCAGTTTTGACCGCATTTTGAAACGGGCATAAAAAATTCAAAAAAATTCAAAAAATAGGAAAACCTTCGCATTGTGTCATTATATATGACCAAGTTACCAGAAAAAAAATATAAACTTGTAATACATTCATTCTTTTAAAAAAGTGTTCTCAGAAATGAGCTATCATGCGTGAAGATTCATGGCTTTCAAGCCAAATGATCAATCCTATGGCCACATTCATAGCATAGTTTGTTCAAATGATTTCATATTGTGCACAAGGGTGCATCTTGGAATGGCAAACAATATTGCTTAAGGAAGTTTTCATTTTCTTTGGACGAAAAAATCATTTTCCATTTTTCGAGTGCCCAAAAGGAGGTTTTTTTGTGAAGGACCTCCCAAATAATTGTTGCAAAATTTGACCAAATAAATTTTCTAAAATACTAGGACATATTTAATGCATAGTTGACAAAATGGTTGGGTGTAAAAAGTTTTGATCCATCTCTCGTGAAAAAGACAAATTTCCGCCGATTCAGCTGGAAGCGGGTCAAATTTGAACTGTGGCTGCCTCATAGTTTGCTATTTATTTTTTCCAGAAATCATTTCTAGGTACATAAGTACCTATTTAATCATAAATACATGGTTTGGTGGCGATACGTCGAGGTTTGGGCGGTGGTCGAGGGCCCCAACTCTAGAGCGCGTAAACTCGCATGCCCGCTGCGTGGTCACCGCGTGACTGTGGCGTTGCCATGTGTTCTGGGCGGCCTAGGCATGTCTAGTGGGTTGGCCACTCCCCAGGTAGGTGCTAGGAAGAAAATTACAACATAAGATTCTCACGAGGAGACCGGTCGATGCTCAAACATGAATTAGCAGCCAAGTGTTTGATTAGCGGTACGGAAAATGCACATGGCTAATGGGCGTGAGTTTTGGTTGAGGATGATCAGTTACTAAGAAGACCGTCTTCACAAAGTTTCAGCTCAAAAGGAGGAGTCTAGGTGGTACTTGCTTTGCAAAGTACCACACTGGACATAAATACGAATGTTGAAGATGGGCTCAAAATAATGAATGGATTGAGCTGGCATTTGGTGGAGGATAGTAATTTGGGCATAGGAAAGCACTGTAGAAAATGGATACCATTTGGACATGCCAAAGTGGTACTTCCTTCACAAAGTGTTTTTATGAACAGAATAGGAAAATGAATATTTTTGAATTATTTTTGAACTAGGCAAGGAAGATTTTTTACATATTTGACGAATATATGACCCAAAGAATTTATGAGATTTTTTGGGGAATTTTGGGAATGACAGAAATATAGGTTGCTTCACAACCTAGGGCAAAAACTGCCACATGGACATGACACATAGGCAAAACTGATGAGGTGGCGCCTAGTCGTAGCAACCCACCACAATTTTCAAGGTTATGACCATCTATATTGGTCACGAACAGCTAGAAATAAGGCAGCGAACCAGTGCTATCTGCTTTGTGACCATTTCGTGTAAGGAAATTATGACCTTTCTGACCAAAATGGTCGTTATAGTTTAGGGTTTGGAGCCCCCCGAACAGCTTTTGACCAATTGGTCTGAAATGGTCATAGATCTATGACCAATTCTTTCAGGGTCACTAACAAAAGGTCATAAGTTGACATATTTCTTGTAGTGACCCACGGCGCCGAGGGAGATGCTCCACAACTCACACCATGGGAGGCCGACTTCCAGCGCGATACGCAAGACATCAAGCCGGCGCTTTTGGGACCCGAAACCCCACACGCCCGGGAGGGACCCCGTCAGGGCGCGCGGCGGTTATGGGCTGCCCTAGGTCAACCTGATCGCCCCTGGGGCCTCGAGGTTCGCCGCCCTGCAATGAAGAAGAACGAACGAAGAACGAGGAGAAGAAGAACTAGGGTTAAGGAGAAAAGATAAAAGATAAAAAGTGGTAGATGATTTGTTTGATTGTGTGTTGTTCAATCGGCCGTCACCCCTTAGTTATATAAGAGGCGGCTGGACTTCCCGTGCAAAGAAAAGGCTTGGATTCACGTCCAAAACCCTAGTCAAATTCGGATTGGTTTTGTCCGAACTTTCCAAAACTGTTCGGTTTAAACTGGCTGCACCTTGCGGGTTTTTTTTTGTGGTGGTAAATGATCTCGGATGAAAACGAGCCCAAAAGCAATCTGAACCGTTTCGACGAGACGAACAACTTTTATGTTGAACGTTTTTTGATCAGACGTCATCTTGAGGGTCAAATCGGTCGCGCAAAACTGGCTATCCCTCGCGCTACCCATCAGACAGGGTGTCTTGTGGGGCGCGCCAGTTTTTGCCTCCTGACAGGGCTGTATTCCGATGGCTCTAACTTTTGCATACGAACTCGGATTGGAACGAGTTTTATATCAAAATCGATCGTTTCGACGAGACGAAGACAATCCGTGTAGATAATGTTTCCATTTCAGGTCGTCTTGGGGGCTTAATCAGCCAAACTGTATTCTAAATATAAGATCTTAGTACTTTGAGCATAGTTTCGGCCTTCGAGATGAAATCGGACTGTGATGACCCAAACTTCAAAGATGTTCATATCGACAATACAGAACTCTTTCATAAAGATCACTTCTCCATTTGAGACCATCTTAAATAAGTTATTGACCGTGCCAAAATCTGGTGTCAACACATGCCCCCTGTTTTTGGGTAAAGTTTGTGTGCCGAAAAATAACTTTCGTATAGTTTGTTCTAAGGACGATGTCAACACTCCATCGGCCATTTTGCATGTTCTTAGGACGACAAATATATATCGGCCATTGCTTGTTTGAACCTCTTGATGCAAACTTGGGTGAAAACTTCTCAGCTTCTATAACAATCCGGTGATAAGGTTCCATAGATCAAAACCATCCTCCGAACCATATTGTTCACCCTTTCGCTAGGATTTTGCAGATAATCAAGAATGAACTTCCTCCAATCCTTACTTCGCCTGCATAAAAGTTTCATTAGTGGCCGAAGCGGTGGGCTTCAATTCAGCCTTACCTATGTTGACAAGACCTAGCATCGGCTATTGATAGAAATGCAATACACCATGGTTAACATAGTAGCCGAACGCTTGCTGTGCTAACTCTTTCGAATTGTCATGCCTAGATATATGAACAATTTTAAAGCAACCCAAGGTAAATTTTGCATCTAGACATACTTCAAGATAAACTACAAGTGATTCGTCAAAACATTGATAAACCCTAGATATTTGTTGCACTACTCATAACGAATCACCGAAAGCCTCAGTATGTATAACCCAGTAAGAAATCCAACTGAGTGTTGTCTGGGCATACCAGCTGAAGAAATCTTCATGTGGCTCCTAAATTCATCCGGCTGCAACACAGTACATACATGGCTGCACACAATGGATGGCCATGGCACCTGCCGGAGCATCTTTGATGGCAAGGTAGCAACAAATTTTTCTAAGAATCCTTCCTGAGAGTACCACTTGAAGACGGTCGTGCTCCAAGGACTTGAAAACCGTTTGTCATTGTTTCCTCCAGTTTGCCCGAGTGGTACAAAGACACTAGTCTTTGAATTTTTTCGAGAACTGAAGAGTGGCTTCCATGTGTACTCTGCTTCATCAGTGTCAGCGCTGTTAGAGTAATCCAAACAAATACGTGTTAGGTTCAACCGGTTTGGATGTCGGTCATGTAATAGGATAGGCGATTAGTTTACCTATCTCTCTATATTATGCCAGCCGGTTGTAGCTTTTGGCCCTTGTTTTATTTTGCTCGCTCTTTGTGAGCCAGCCTCCTTTGTTGCAGCACATTGCAAGACATTGTTGAAATACTTTATTTATTTATAAAATGTGGCCGTATGCATCGTTCTGATGCAGAGGCCGGGGGGTCCCCCTCTTTTCGAAAAAAATACATGTTAGGTTTGATAGCTTGGTTAAGTGTAATCATGATCAAGCTGATCAGGTGATTAACTAGGTAACTTTTGGATGTACATGTAATGGCTGGCTTGCACGCCGTGTCCTAGTTTGAGAAGTAGTAGTATAGGAAAGTTTAGTTCCGAGTCGGTTTGAAGTTTTCTAGTACTAGTACATGTACGTGTGTCAGGTCTAGCCGTCCATGTTAATTAGGAATCTTTTAGCAATTGAGTCCGGATTGGGTTAGCAGTCAACATACGAGTAGGTTTGGTACGTGTGTCAGGTCTAGCCGTCCATGTTAACTAGGAATCTTTTAGCAATTGTGTCCGGATTGGGTTAGCAGTCAACATACGAGTTGGTTTGGAGTTTTGTCGTGGCTGCATTTATATAAGCAGCGGTAGTCTTGAGTTTGTAACACCAGAGAGAAAAGAGAAAATAAATAAAGAGAAAATAAGGGCACGACAAGGGCCCTTGGCTATCAGATTTTTGTGCGCATGTGTTCGTGCAATTTGATGTGAACGATCTTGTGGGAGAATTTCCAACAAGCGCTCTCGCCATGTGCAGCGTGGTCACCGATGAAGGTAGGCCATGGCCTTGGTCGCATGATACTCGGGATCACATCTTCCATGGACATGTACACGAACAGCTCGGTGTGGTTGATGAGGCACGTTGTCAAACACCTTGAGGACAACTTGGTGTCCAGCTCGAGCACAACAGACAACCAGCATGACTGGGCTGGCCAAAGCTTCGGAGGATACATGAAGGATGCAGACACACTCCACGGAGTCAGTGGTCGCATCCCTATGTTGCTTTCGCCGTGGCTACTTGTCGAGTAGGGGGTGAACCTAGAGTCAATGTGGCACCCTTGTAACTTGGGCATTCTGTCGAACACATGGCGTGCAACATGGTGGATGAGTTCTTGATTGCAGAGGGGACGACCTCAACAGCCTCCTCAAGAGCAACGGTGGGTGGTGAGGCGACGTGAGGCACGACCTCGTCGATGCCAGCGTCGAGGCTGGCGGCGGGGATTGTCACCGCAGGTGCAACACCAGCAGTGGCATTGTCATGGTCAACCTCAATCTCTTTGATCGTTGGCCCTGATGTGGGAGACTTGATGATTTCAGAATCTGCGCCCACCAACTCCAGCAACTCGCGCACGGCGTCCTGGATCTGATCTAATTGCTCAACTAGGCTGCTCATGGCGACGATGGTGGGGGGAATTTTGGAGGTGGCAGGTGGTGGATTGGCTCTGAATACTAAATGATATGATCATAAGTAGCTAGCACTGGATTTCACTCACAATCGACGGATTCAGTACAAGGGGGTAGCTAGGGTTCATCAGCAAGAAGGGGAATGGGAAGTAGAGCCTGGAGATGGGAGGAGGAGCTCGCCCAACGGCGCCGTGTTCAGGTATCTGTTCTTCGATGCCCCTTCCCTGAAGCGATGTGTTCTTCTATATATTAGGTCATGCCTCCTCGGGTTGGGCTTTGCAGTCCGTTTGGGCCTCATGGGCCGGCCTTGAGCCTCTTTGGTTGTGGTTGATGAAATAGTTCCCATGACACGGTTATATGCGCTTGTCGTGAAATGGCGATTTTAAGGATATATCGGAGTTACCCCCTTTGATGTTTGGGAGTAATATCTCGAGGCTATGTTGTTGCTGAGCTTTTTTAGTACTATGTGCTTGAATACACAGGTTTGCCTAATGTGGCTGCAGTGATGTATAAATAGTGTTTGGTTCGCTTGACAATCCGTTGAGACGTATTAAAGTATCTTATTTTTAGTATATAATGTTTTCCTGAGAAGTATCCAATCGTTTTTGCCCTCCATATACATGTACTGCCCCATGACTCAAAAGCTCCCGATGTGCCTACTGTCGCGACAATAACCATGTGTTCACGATCAAAGAAGTTGGTGGATCTCAGGCTTGTACGTCCGGAGGCAACAATCTGGCAGCCAAGATCGATGACGCTAGTGGATCGAAGGCTCGGACATGGCCGAAATCACTGTTTTGACCTTTTCAGCGATCTTTGCCACAAAGTGAACTCGACATGAAAGTATTTCACGATCTGACCTTTTTAGCAACGCCACAGCCTGTGGCGTTTCTTCTCCATATAGAAACGCCGAGATATCTCGCGTTCTAGTCCACATTCAAACGCCGAGCTAGCTAGCGTTTTTGCTCCACATGGAAACGCCAAGCATGTTGGCGTTGCTGCCCAGGCCGAGACGCCAAAGCTTATGGCGTTGCTAGCTGAAAGCTAGTACTACATCTAGCTGTCCCTAGACCAAGAGACCCAAAGCTTATGGCGTTGCAGGCCGAGACGCCAAACCTGCACACATCTAGCTGTCCCTAGACCTAGAGACTACTACACAGCTGTAGCTGGTACAACGTACTAGACCAAAAGCTAGTACTACACAAGTAAGTCACGGCTGCTCCTTTTGCTTAGCTACTAAGCTACGGCAGCTGCAGTCATTTTCCATTTTCACTGCTGCCGACATGCATCTACCTAGCTAATAACTACCGCCGCTACATGCAAACATCGGAGACAAGGTTTGACTCAACACTCGCGTGAACACATCTGCCCGGCGAGCTCGGCCGTCTCGCCGGCTCCCTTGCATCGCTTGAGCTGTCGCGCATCTACCTGCCACCGCTGAGCTGAGCTGAGCTGAGCTCAGTGCAGGGGAGGAGGATGAGCTAGTGAGCGACTTGACTAGTGTTTGTTGCTTTTGCTGCGGTTTTAGCCAGCCGGCCGTATCTTTCCTGATTTCTCCACGAAAAAATTTGCATTATCCTCCTAGCTTCCCCAGCCCCTCCCTTCATGCCTTTTGTACGTGCCATTGCTCGCCGTAGCTAGCTAGCAACGCCATGAGCTTTGGCATTTCGGCCTGGGCAGCAACACCCAGATGCTTGGCGTTTCCATGTGGAGCGAAACGCTAGCTAGCTCGGCGTTTGAATGTGGACTGAAACGCGAGATATCTCGGCGTTTCTATATGGAGAAGAAACGCCACGGGCTGTGGCGTTGCTAAAAGGGTCAGATCGTGAAATACTTTCATGTCGAGTTCATTTTGTGGCAAAGATTATTGAAAAGGTTAGAATAGTGATTTCGGCCCTCAGACATCGAGCGAGAATAGTAGTTTGGACCCTCATATGTTTTTTTTTCTACGGAAAGAGATCAGAAGTTGATACTTTTTCATTCTAACTAGGCGGCGATGAAAAAACCAAGGATCCCGAAGCTAGACTGACAGCCCTAGTAGACTCATTGTGATGGATGATATGTGAGCTCAAAAACATAGGGGACAGCGGCTACGTGTGTTTTTGTTTTAAAAAACTTGTTCCCTTTCTATGAATTAAACCATAACTTTCTTTAATTTTGTGGTCCATCCTTGTTTCCTACTACCGGAACAATAGTACATGTCTTGGTTCCGATTCGAGCTTGTCTTAATGAAGTAGCCATAATTGTTACTCCGGCCAGGCAAGTCATTAATAACAATGCACATATGGGCAGCATGGTGACAACATGCTAGTAGGACTCCGTGTGTAGTGCTTATGCTACTACAGCCTGACAATCGTGTCTAACAGGGTATCGTCGACACTGAAATAATTACTCACGTCGATCAATTATATCCCCTTTGATAAATTCATCATATGGAGAGCAACGCATATTATTTGTTGGAAATATGCCCTAGAGGCAATAATAAAAGTATTATTATATTTCCTTGTTCATGATAATTGTCTCTTATTCATGCTATAACTGTATTATTCGGAAATCGTAATACACGTGTGAATACATAGACCACAATATGTCCCTAGTGAGCCTCTAGTTGACTAGCTCGTTGTGATCAACAGATAATCATGGTTTCCTGGCTATGGACATTAGATGTCGTTGATAACGGGATCACATCATTAGGAGAATGATGTGATGGACAAGACCCAATCCTAAGCATAGCACAAAGATCGTGTAGTTCGTTTGCTAGAGCTTTTCTAATGTCAAATATCTCTTCCTTAGACCATGAGATCGTGTAACTCCCGGATACCGTAGGAGTGCTTTGGGTGTATCAAACGTCGCAACGAACCTGGGTGACTATAAAGGTGCACTACAGGTATCTCCGAAAGTGTCTGTTGGGTTGACACAGATCGAGACTGGGATTTGTCACTCCGTGTAAACGGAGAGGTATCTCTGGGCCCACTCGGTAGGACATCATCATAATGTGCACAGTGTGACCAAGGGGTTGATCACGGGATGATGTGTTGCGGAACGGGTAAAGAGACTTGCCGGCAACGAGATTGAACAAGGTATCGGTATACCGACGATCGAATCTCGGGCAAGTAAAATACCGCTAGACAAAGGGAATTGTATACGGGATCGACTGAGTCCTTGACATCGTGGTTCATCCGATGAGATCATCGTGGAACATGTGGGAGCCAACATGGGTATCCAGATCCCGCTGTTGGTTATTGACCGGAGAACGTCTCGGTCATGTCTACATGTCTCCCGAACCCGTAGGGTCTACACACTTAAGGTTCGATGACGCTAGGGTTATAAAGGAAGCTTGTATGTGGTTACCGAATGTTGTGGTTACCGAATGTTGTTCGGAGTCCCGGATGAGATCCCGGACGTCACGAGGAGTTCCGGAATGGTCCGGAGGTAAAATTTATATATGGGAAGTCCTATTTTGGTCACCGGAAAAGTTTCGGGTTTTATCGGTAATGTACCGGGACCACCGGGAGGGTCCCGGGGGTCCACCAAGTGGGGCCACCGGCCCCAGAGGGCTGCATGGGCCAAGTGTGGGAGGGAACCAGCCCCAGGTGGGCTGGTGCGCCCCCCCACCAAGGCCCAAGGCGCATAGGGTTTGGGGAGGGGGCGCCCCACCTTGCTTGGGGGGCAAGTTTCCCCCTCTCCACCCCTTGGCCGCCCCCTAGGGGTGGAAACCTAGGTGGGGGCGCAGCCCCCTCTCCCCCTATATATATTGGAGGCATAGGAGCAGCCCAACACATGAGTTTCTTCTCCCGTTGGCGCAGCCATACCTCTCTCCCTTCTCCTCATATCTCGCGGTGCTTGGCGAAGCCCTGCTGGACTACCACGCTCCTCCATCACCACCACGCCGTTGTGCTGCTGCTGGATGGAGTCTTCCTCAACCTCTCCCCTCTCTCCTTGCTGGATCAAGGCGTGGGAGACGTCACCGGGCTGTACGTGTGTTGAACGCGGAGGTGCCGTCCGTTCGGCACTAGGATCTCCGGTGATTTGGATCACGACGAGTACGACTCCTTCAACCCCGTTCTCTTGAACGCTTCCGCTTAGCGATCTACAAGGGTATGTAGATGCACTCTCCTTCCCCTCGTTGCTGATTTCTCCATAGATAGATCTTGGTGACACGTAGGAAAATTTTGAATTTCTGCTACGTTCCCCAACAGTGGCATGATGAGCTAGGTTTATTGCGTAGATTCTTTGCACGGGTAGAACACAAAGTAGTTGTGGGTGTTGATTTTGTTCAATATGCTTACCGTTACTAGTCCAATCTTGTTTCGACGGTATTGTGGGATGAAGCGGCCCGGACTGACCTTACACGTACTCTTACGTGAGACAGGTTCCACCGATTGACATGCACTTGGTGCATAAGGTGGCTAGCGGGTGCCAGTCTCTCCCACTTTAGTCGGAACGGATTCGATGAAAAGGGTCCTTGTGAAGGGTAAATAGAAATTGGCATATCACATTGTGGTTTTGCGTAGGTAAGAAACGTTCTTGCTAGAAACCCATAGCAGCCACGTAAAACATGCAACAACAATTAGAGGACGTCTAACTTGTTTTTGCAGGGTATGCTATGTGATGTGATATGGCCAAGAAGAATGTGATGAATGATATGTGATGTATGAGATTGATCATGTTCTTGTAATAGGAATCACGACTTGCATGTCGATGAGTATGACAACCGGCAGGAGCCATAGGAGTTGTCTTTATTTATTGTATGACCTGCGTGTCATTGAACAATGCCATGTAATTACTTTACTTTATTGCTAACCGGTAGCCATAGTAGTAGAAGTAATAAGTTGGCAAGACAACTTCATGGAGACACGATGATGGAGATCATGATGATGGAGATCATGGTGTCATGCCGGTGACGAGGATGATCATGGAGCCCCGAAGATGGAGATCAAAAGGAGAAAAATGATATTGGCCATATCATGTCACTATTTGATTTCATGGGATGTTTATCATGTTTATGCATCTTGTTTACTTAGAATGACGGTAGTAAATAAGATGATCCCTTACAACAATTTCAATAAGTGTTCTCCCCTAACTGTGCACCGTTGCTAAAGTTCGTCGTTTCGAAGCACCACGTGATGATCGGGTGTGATAGATCCTTACGTTCACATACAACGGGTGTAAGACAGTTTTACACATGCAAAACACTTAGGGTTAACTTGACGAGCCTAGCATGTACAGACATGGCCTCGGAACACATAGACCGAAAGGTCGAGCATGAGTCGTATGGAGGATACGATCAACATGAAGATGTTCACCGATGATGACTAGTCTGTCTCACGTGATGATCGGACACGGCCTAGTTGACTCGGATTATGTAATCACTTAGATGACCAGAGGGATGTCTATCTGAGTGAGAGTTCATAAGATGAACTTAATTATCCTGAACATAGTCAAAAGATCTTTGCAAATTATGTCATAAACTCGCGCTTTAGTTCCACTGTTTAGATATGTTCCTAGAGAAAATGTAGTTGAAAGTTGACAATAGCGATTATGCGGACAGTAGAAAGCTTATGTCCTTAATGCACCGCTCAGTGTGCTGAACCCCAAACGTCGTTTGTGGATGTTGCGAACATCGAACATACACGTTTTGATAACTACGTGATAGTTCAGGTAAACGGTTTAGAATTAAGGCACCGAAGATGTTTTTCGAAACGTCGCAAAACATATGAGATGTTTCGAGGGCTGAAATTGAGATTTCAGGCTCGTGCCCACGTCAAGAGGTATGAAACCTCCGACGATTTTCTTAGCCTGCAAACTAAGGGAGAAAAGCTCAATCGTTGAGCTTGTGCTCAGATTGTCTGAGTGCAACAATCACTTGAATCGAGTGGGAGTCGATCTTCCAGATGAGATAGTGATGTTTCTCCAAAATCATTACCACCAAGCTGCTAGAGCTTCGTGATGAACTATAACATATCAAGGATAGATATGATGATCCTTGAGGTATTCGTGATGTTTGACACCGCGAAAGTAGAAATCAAGAAGGAGCATCAATTGTTGGTGGTTGGTGAAACCACTAGTTTTAAGAAGGGCAAGGGCAAGAAGGGATACTTCATGAAACAGCAAATCAGCTGCTGCTCCAGTGAAGAAACCCAAGGTTGAACCCAAACCCGAGACTAAGTGCTTCTGTAATAAAGGGAACCACCACTGGAGCAGAATTACCCTAGATACTTGGTAGATGAGAAGGCTGGCAAGGTCGATAGAAGTATATTGGATATACATTATGTTAATGTGTACTTTACTAGTACTCCTAGTAGCACCAGGGTATTCGATACCGGTTCGGTTGCAAGTGTTAGTAACTCGAAATAAAAGAGCTACGGAATAAACGGAGACTAGCTAAAGGTGAGCTGACGATATGTGTTGGAAGTATTTCCAAGGTTGATGTGATCAAGCATCGCACGCTCCCTCTACCATCGAGATTTGGTGTTTGCGTTGAGCATAGACATGATTGGATTATGTCTATTGCAATACGGTTATTCATTTAAGGAGAATAATGGTTACTCTATTTATTTGAATAATACCTTCAATGGTCTTGCACCTAAAGGAATGGTTTATTGAATCTCAATCGTAGTGATACACGTTTTCATGCCAAAAGGTATAAGATAGTAATGATAGTACCACTTACTTGTGGCACTGCCATGTAAGATGGTGTAAAACGCATGAAGAAGCTCCATGTTGATGGATCTTTGGACTCACTCGTTTTGAAAAGTTTGAGACATGCGAACCATGTCTATTGGTGTATACGCATGAAGAAACTCCATGCAGATGGATTGTTTGGACTCACTTGATTTTGAATCACTTGAGATATGCAAATCATACTACATGGGCAAGATGACTAAAAAGCCTCGTTTTTCAGTAAAATGGAACAAGATAGCAACTTGTTGGAAGTAACACATTTTGATGTGTGCAGTCCAATGAGTGCTGAAGCATGCAGTGAATATCATTATGTTCTTACTTCACAGATGATTTGAGTAGATGTAGAGTATATTTACATGATGAAACACAAGTCTGAATTATTGAATGGTTCAAGTAATTTCAGAGTGAAGTTGAAGATCATCGTGACAAGATGATGAAATGTCTATGATCTGATCATAGAGATGAGTATCTGAGTTACGAGCTTTGGCACGCAATTAAGACATTGTGGAAATTGTTTCACAATTAATATTGCCTGGAACACCATAGTTTGATGGTGTGTCCGAACATCATAGTTGCACCCTATTGGATATGGTGCGTACCATGATGTCTCTTATCGAATTACCACTATCGTTTATGGGTTAGGCATTAGAGACAACCACATTCACTTTACATAGGGTACCACGTAATTCCGTCGAGATGACACCGTATGAACTATGGTTTAGAGAAATCTAAGCTGTCATTTCTTAAAGGTTTGGGGCTGCGACGCTTATGTGAAAAAGTTTCAGGTTGATAAGCTCGAACCCAAAGCGGATAAAATGCATCTTCATAGGACACCCAAAACAGTTGGGTATACCTCCTAATTCAGATCCGAAAGCAATAGGGATTGTTTCTTGAATCGGGTCCTTTCTCGAGGAAAAGTTTGTCTCGAAAAGTTGAGTGGGAGGATGGTGGAGACTTGATATGGTTATTGAACCATCACTACAACTAGTGTGTAGCAGGGCACAGGAAGTTGTTCCTGTGGCACCTACACCAATTGAAGTAGAAGCTTATGATAGTGATCATGAAACTTCGGATCAAGTCACTACTGTACCTCGTAGGGTGACAAGGATGTGTACTGCTTCAGAGTGGTACAGTAATCTTGTCTTGAAGGTCATGTTGCTAGACAACAATGAACCTACGAGCTATGGAGAAGCAATGGTGGGCCCAAATTCCGGCAAATGGTTAGAAGCCATGAAATCCGAGATAGGATCCATGTATCAGAACAAAGCATGGACTTTGGTGGACTTGCCCGATGATCGGCAAGCCATTGAGATAAATGGATCTTTAAGAAGAAGACGGACGTGGACGGTGATGTCACCGACTATGAAGCTCGACTTGTGGCAAAGAGTTTTTTTTCACAAGTTCAAGGAGTTGACTACGATGAGATTTTCTCATCCGTGGCGATGCTTAAGTCCGTCGGAATCATGTTAGCATTAGCTGCATTTATGAAATCTGGCAAATGGATGTCAAAACAAGTTTCCTTACCAGTCTTCGTAAGGAAAGGTTGTATGAGATACAATCCGAAAGTTCTTGTCGATCCTAAGGATGCTAAAAGGTATGTTGGCTCCAGCGGTCCTTCTAAGGACTGGAGTAAGCATCTCGGAGTTGGAATGTACGTTTTGATGAGATGATCAAAGATTTTGGGTTTATACAAAAGTTTATGAGAAACTTGTATTTCCAAAGAAGTGAGTGGGAGCACTATAGAATTTCTGATGAGTATATGTTATTGACATATTGTTGATGAGAAATGATGTAGAATTTCTGAAAGCATATAGGGTTATTTGAAAAGTGTTTTTCAATGGAAAACCTGGATTAGGCTACTTGAGCAATAAGCATCAAGATCTATAAGATAGATCAAAATGCTTAATGGTACTTTCAAATGAGCACGTACCTTGACATGATCTTGAAGGTGTTCAAGATGGATCAGTCAAAGAAGGAGTTCTTGCCTGAGATGTAAGGTATGAAGTTAAGACTTAAAAGCTCGACCATGGCAGAAAAGAGAGAAAGGACGAAGGTCGTCCCCTATGTTTCAGACATAGGCTCTGTAGTATGCTATGCTGTGTACTGCACCAGAAGTGTGCCTTGCCATGAGTCAGTCAAGGGGTACAAGAATGATCCAGGAATGGATCATTGGATAGCGGTCAAAATTGTCCTTGGAGTAAATAAGGACATGTTTCTCGATTATGGAGGTGATAAAGAGTTCGGCGTAAAGGTCGATGCAAGCTTTAACACCTATCCGAGTGACTCTGAGTAGCAAACCGGATACATATAGTGGAGCGACCATTTGGAATAGCTCCAAGTGGAGCCTGGAAGCAGCATTACAATATGACTTAGAGATTTGCGAAGTACATAGGGATCTGAATGTTGCAGACCCGTTGACTAAAACCTCTCTCACAAGCAAAACATGATCAAATCACAGAACTCATTGAGTCTTAATCACATGATGATGTGAACTAGTTTAATGACACTAGTAAACTCTTTGGATGTTGGTCACATGGCGATGTGACCTGTCAATGTTAATCACATGGCGATGTGAACTAGATTATTGACTCTAGTGCAAGTGGGAAACTGTTGGAAATATGCCCTAGAGGCAATAATAAAAGTATTATTATATTTCCTTGTTCATGATAATTGTCTCTTATTCATGCTATAACTGTATTATTCGGAAATCGTAATACACGTGTGAATACATAGACCACAATATGTCCCTAGTGAGCCTCTAGTTGACTAGCTCGTTGTGATCAACAGATAATCATGGTTTCCTGGCAATGGACATTAGATGTCGTTGATAACGGGATCACATCATTAGGAGAATGATGTGATGGACAAGACCCAATCCTAAGCATAGCACAAAGATCATGTAGTTCGTTTGCTAGAACTTTTCTAATGTCAAATATCTCTTCCTTAGACCATGAGATCGTGTAACTCCCGGATACCGTAGGAGTGCTTTGGGTGTATCAAACGTCGCAACGTAACTGGGTGACTATAAAGGTGCACTACAGGTATCTCCGAAAGTGTCTGTTGGGTTGACACAGATCGAGACTGGGATTTGTCACTCCGTGTAAACGGAGAGGTATCTCTGGGCCCACTCGGTAGGACATCATCATAATGTGCACAGTGTGACCAAGGGGTTGATCACGGGATGATGTGTTGCGGAACGAGTAAAGAGACTTGCCGGTAACGAGATTGAACAAGGTATCGGTATACCGACGATCGAATCTCGGGCAAGTAAAATACCGCTAGACAAAGGGAATTGTATACGGGATCGACTGAGTCCTTGACATCGTGGTTCATCCGATGAGATCATCGTGGAACATGTGGGAGCCAACATGGGTATCCAGATCCCGCTGTTGGTTATTGACCGGAGAACGTCTCGGTCATGTCTACATGTCTCCCGAACCCGTAGGGTCTACACACTTAAGGTTCGATGACGCTAGGGTTATAAAGGAAGCTTGTATGTGGTTACCGAATGTTGTGGTTACCGAATGTTGTTCGGAGTCCCGGATGAGATCCCGGACGTCACGAGGAGTTCCGGAATGGTCCGGAGGTAAAATTTATATATGGGAAGTCCTATTTTGGTCACCGGAAAAGTTTCGGGTTTTATCGGTAATGTACCGGGACCACCGGGAGGGTCCCGGGGGTCCACCAAGTGGGGCCACCGGCCCTAGAGGGCTGCATGGGCCAAGTGTGGGAGGGAACCAGCCCCAGGTGGGCTGGTGCGCCCCCCCACCAAGGCCCAAGGCGCATAGGGTTTGGGGAGGGGGCGCCCCACCTTGCTTGGGGGGCAAGTTTCCCCCTCTCCACCCCTTGGCCGCCCCCTAGATGGGATCTAGGGCTGGCCGCCGCCCCCTAGGGGTGGAAACCTAGGTGGGGGCGCAGCCCCCTCTCCCCCTATATATATTGGAGGCATAGGAGCAGCCCAACACATGAGTTTCTTCTCCCGTTGGCGCAGCCATACCTCTCTCCCTTCTCCTCATATCTCGCGGTGCTTGGCGAAGCCCTGCTAGACTACCACGCTCCTCCATCACCACCACGCCGTTGTGCTGCTGCTGGATGGAGTCTTCCTCAACCTCTCCCTCTCTCCTTGCTGGATCAAGGCGTGGGAGACGTCACCGGGCTGTACGTGTGTTGAACGCGGAGGTGCCGTCCGTTCGGCACTAGGATCTCCGGTGATTTGAATCACGACGAGTACGACTCCTTCAACCCCGTTCTCTTGAACGCTTCCGCTTAGCGATCTACAAGGGTATGTAGATGCACGCTCCTTCCCCTCGTTGCTGGTTTCTCCATAGATAGATCTTGGTGACTCGTAGGAAAATTTTGAATTTCTGCTACGTTCCCCAACATTATTTTCCAATGTTCTTACAAAAGTTTGTCCGTGAAGCCACCATTCACATCGACACCCCATCCGCACACATTCTTCCTAATGTGCTCCTCATCCAAATATTTCGATTAGTTCATCCTTCCGCATGGTTGAATTTTATTTCTCTATTCGTGTCGCATGGAAACCTTGTACAATGATCCTGATGTAGGAAGGACATGATGATAATTTACTGATTAGCAATTAAATGACCAGATATATTGTCCCTTATTTCATGCTATGTGGGAGGTTGTTGCACATTAGTTGCCGGCAGTGTCGTCCAGATATTCTACAAGTTTGTCAACTTGGAGATCTCCCTAAAATACGCAACATCATCCTTTTCAGCAATATGAAGCCCAATGACCGCGCGAGCCGCATGATGGATTCTGGTGGATGCAAACATGTGAAGCTGTTTTTTTACATGTCTGTGAAGCTAATTGTAAATATGTGAAGCTGTTTTTCTTTTACATGTACGTGAAGCTTTTACATGTATGTAAATATGTGGAGGAAAAAACTATGGCTGATTTATCTTTTTTGTACCTGACTGATCTATCCTTTTCTTACCTGGCCTATCTATCTTTTTTTTCAAGGGTGTGAGGGCTGATCAATCCATTTTTAGGGAGTAGGGGTCGATCCATTTAGCACCTTTTTACATATACGTGAAGCTAGTTTTGACAGACTTAAAGTTGATCGCTTTTTTATTACATGTACATGAAGTCTCTTTTTACTTGTAGGCTGGTCGGACTTTTCTTATGGAATGGCTTGGGGGCCGATCAATGACGATCAATTTTATATTTGACGTGATCATTGCTTAAAATCGTGAAACCTTAATAATTCTTATTTTTCTACGTGGAAAGAAAGATCAGTGGGGATGTTTCTTGGACAAAGGCCATATAATTAATGTAGATGCGTTGGATATGTTGGTAGTTTTTTTTTCTTTTGACATGAGGATATGTGGGTATTTTTTTTTGACATGATAGGAGGGTAGCTAGCTAGACATGTGTTTTGTGGATGTGTTGGATGCATGTTTAGCTAGCTGGACGTTTTGGACCATAACTTTATGTTCACGTGGCAGAAAAACATGTGGTTAAAATACCCGAGTATGGGCCCACCACATTACATTGTTAGGAAGACTAAATGGTTCAGGTTTTTAATATTAATAAAGACTTATCAGATAAGGTTTTTTAAGGGTAATAGATTCTTTTTTTGTTAGGGGATAGGATAATAGATTCTTATTAATATGTGTTGGATTCATGGGTATCTTTTCTTTTGAAGGTGGATTCAAGGGTATATAGGTAGACGTGTCGGACCATGGCTTTATGTTCACATGACAACCCAAAAGTCGGTGGTTAACCAATATTTGAGTACTGGTCCACCATGTATCGATCAAGAGACATGGCTAAAGGATGGAAGTGAATTAGAATCAGACGGTCGTCGAATGAATTCCCCTAAGATGATCATCTCATGGCTATTGGGAACGAATCAAATCAGATGGTTCTATTTCTCAATCTTTCTAACTTGCTCCTATGGAACCAAGGTCGAAAGGATTGAAAAAGTCAGTCATTCACAACCACTGATGAAGGATTCCTCGGAAAGTTAAGGATTAGTAGTTCTTTTCCGAAATCGATTTCAAAAAAGAATGGATTCGCCCTACTCCAGTCGTTGCTTTTCTTTCTGTTACTTCGAAAGTAGTTGCTTCAGCTTCAGCCACGCGAATTCTCGATATTCCTTTTTATTTCTCATCAAACGAATGGCATCTTCTTCTGGAAATCCTAGCTATTCTTTATATTGTTACGAAGATTTAACGGTTCTCTTTTTTAATATTAAAGATTTATCAGATGAAGGGCTGATATTTTTTGATCAATTTGGAATTTTCAAGCTATTTCTCTTGCTCCTAATTCACCGTATCTTACTTTTAATATATAATAGATAACGGCCAGAAAAACTCAATGCTTCATTTTTGTGGAAGTAAATAAACTTACAGGAACTGCTTACTTGTTGGAGAGGTGTAAGTAGTAAACCTATGCAAAAACAATCTCTGGCTGTACATGTCTTGACGCTGCTTAGTTCTTATGTAAGGGATTCAATAAATCTGCGATGCTGATAGTTTTTCTGTAAGGGATTCAATCAATTGCTGTAGCTGCCACCCACCGGTAAGGTTCAACGTCTTGGACCATTTCTGTTCTTGTCCAGCTTCAATTCGGCCAGTCCCCACCCCACGCCCTGCCTTCAAACCTAATCCTACGAAATTTATTCCACCAGCATTAATCATCTTCTCCAACACGTTCTTCTCATGTCCCAAACATCTAGCTGAAGTACACTATGCACCATAGTAGCCACAAGTTATCCACCCTGCTATAAATCTGCCACATTGGTCCTCTCTTCTGATCATCGCCACATCAAAGCTTTTGTAAAGATAGAGAGCTGGTGCCCCGAGCTTGAGTGAGAGATGGCAGCATCTGCAGAAATTGTGAACAAGTCCAGTGCCGAGGTTCTCGAGGTGGTCACCTCAGTGTTCCAGCCGGGGAACCTTGCGGTGGAGGAAATTCAGGTGGATGCGAAAAAGGTACCGACACTACCTATACCCCTCCTGATTGTAGCACCCAAGGATGCAGGAACCTACCCCGTTGCCATGTTCTTGCACGGCTTCTTCCTCCATAACCACTACTACAAACAACTTCTCCAGCACATCGCATCACACGGGTTCATCATGGTTGCACCCCAGGTCGATCAGTACCATCTTCATATGTATCAGCACTAATTACTGTTTGCTGAAGTCTCTCAGAAGAGGATCTATTATAATTCTATATGCTAGCTTGCGTTGATCAACTAACTATGCTGTTAGAGTTAAACACGAAGTGCACGTGTGTCCTGTCCGATCAGTACATGTACGTGTTAGTGTCCGTGTAGATCTCAAAACAATAACCGAGTAGGACTAGTATTAGATAGCAGGATAGCTAGCTAATATAAGTACTCACGTGCCCCTTGTAACTTGTGTATCGTGATTTGTGAAGCAATACAAAGAACCAGGAGCGATACGCCTCTGTGGCAATACATCAGCTTTGTGTGCGTACGTGTGTTAAGTACTAGTAGATCGATCCAAGAATCGATTAGCTAGCTGCGTACGTAGTAGACGAGCTAGTTGAATCAATCGGCCAGTGCAGCTGCTTGAGCTAGCTTGCTACGTTGCTTACTACGGTGCATCTCGGCGTAAAGTCAACTCGTCGAGTTCGTCAGCGAGCTTCTTTAGTTATCGTCGTTCGTCGTCGGTCGCTGCCGTCGCCGGAAAGTACTCGGCGGCGTGGACTGGGCCAACAATTGGTATCTAGAGCAAGGTTGATCTTCTAGTAACGGGAGATCATGTCGGACGACGAGAAGGAGAAGACCAAGCAGCTGGTGGAGTACACCGGTGCAGCTAAAGTAATTGCTGCTCCGGCGAGTTCGTCGTATCCACGGTTTGATCGCGAGAACTTCGGGGTCTGGAAGGCCCTCATGGAGTGTGGTCTCCGCGCTAACGAGCTATGGGACGCGGTGGATCCAGGAGGCGACGCGTTCAAGAAGGAGGGAGCCGAGCACCGGAAGGATCGGCAGGCGGCGTCAGCGATTTACTCGGTGATGCCGATGGATGTCCTCCAGCACCTAATCGCCAAAGCAACGGCGAAGGAGGTGTGGGATACACTCAAGCTCATGTTCGAGGGACACACCCGCGTCAAGCAAGCCAATCTTCAAACTCTCCTAAGGAACTACGAGACTTTGGTCATGGGCGATGATGAGTCCGTGGATGTGTTCGCTTCACGGGTGGCTACTCTCGTCAATCGGATTCGAGCGCTTGGAGAGAACCTCACGGAGGCCTCGGTTGTCCGGCGGTTCTTGCGCGCGGCCCCTCCCCGATACCTGCAAATTGTCACGGCGATCGAGCAGTGCGTCGATCTCGCGACTCTCTCCATCGACGATCTTGTCGGACGGTACAAGGCTCATGATGAGCGTATGCGGTACAGTCTTGGGGACGGGAGGAACGACGAGCTTGTGATGCTCACGAAGGCGCAGTGGATCGCCCTAG
The DNA here is from genome assembly GCF_002162155.2 of Triticum dicoccoides. NCBI lineage: Eukaryota > Viridiplantae > Streptophyta > Magnoliopsida > Poales > Poaceae > Triticum > Triticum dicoccoides. The sequence continues at coordinate 85,344,637 of NC_041391.1, forward strand.
AAAAGAGAGGCGGATCCATAAGCAGTAGCAAAAAGAAGGGGAAGCAGCGTTCGACGAGAAAGAACTTTGCCGACTCGGACGACGACTCAGACGATGAGGCTGCACCTGCACCACCGAGGAGGAAGTTTGACATCAGGAAAGTGAGGTGTTATAACTGTGGCCTCCTTGGTCACTTCAAGGCTGACTGCGAGGAAGCACCGAAGCAGAAGGCGCTCATGGCCAAGCAAGGTGACGACGGTGACATGATGTTGATGACTGAACTCGTGGATGAGGAGGATCCAGTTCTTCGAGCGCCGGCTAAAGAAATTGTCGCGCTCGTGGAAGAAAAAGTTTGCCATCATGATCATGATTCGGAAACTCGTGTCGAAGCTACAGATGCGGGAAGTAATTCCGAAACTTATGTCAGTGCTATGGACGTAAGTGCCAACTTTGCTGGAGCGGATGCAGCAATAGCTGCGTGTGCTGGACCATGGAGAAGTAATCTTTGTGCTGTTCAGAGGTCCGTAGGTGGCCACAAAAATAGCACTGGACATGGTGTCTCGCTGAGTAGGCCGAAAGCACCGGCCGCAGGCACCAAAGCTGGATCCCTTGTGCGGAGTAAGGGCGCCTCGCACCCAGCAGCGAGTGCTGCACAAGGAGCCTCCAAGACAGCTACGTGTGGTGGCCTAGCCACAAGAGAAGGCTCGCATGGTGGGCTACAAACAAGTCCAGCAGGAGGGCTTGGTGGCTCACGTGGTGAGCTAGGGCCATCTATACCTAGTGACGTTGCAAGTGATCCAGGAGATATGCAAGGTCCATTACCAGCGCATGTACGTACAGTTTTGCCGTGCTTGGCCACTATAATGCAAGAAGATGGGAACGGCAAGGTAACGTCCGTACCCGGGGATGAAAGTCTAGCTTTGCCAAAAGCAATGTGCGAAGCAAACGGTGAGTTACTCCTGAAGGTACAAGGAGCCATGCAAATAATGTCGTCTCCGAAGGCCCAAGAGACGAGGACAACGCCACCTACACCTGTACTGCTACAACCGGTGTTACACCCATATTCGGAGAAGACTCTTCGGACGATTGACCCGGCAAAAGTGAAAGGGAGTGGGCAATGGTGTCTAGAAAGCACCGAGGAACCGGCGAAAGTTGTGGACGCAAATACGGAGGAGTGTTGGTGTCATGCTATAAAAGAAGAGTTGGGGTCGATCCATGACAATAATTCATGGGAGCTTGTGGATCTTCCCAACAATGAAAATGCTATAGAGCTCAAGTGGGAATTCAAGGTCAAGAAAGATGTTGAAGGGTGCATGGAGCACAAAGCGAGGTTTGTGGCCAAAGAGTATGTGCAAGAGAAAGGTGTGGATTTCGAAGAAGTGTTCATTCCCATTGCAAAGATGGAGTCGGTGAGATTACTTATCGCTCTCACGGCTCAGGAGTCATGGAAAGTACATCACTTGGATGTAAACTCCATGTTTTTGAACGGCGAGATAGAAGGAGATGTGTATGTGAATCAGCCACCGGGATTCATCAAAGAGGGAGAGGAACACAAGGTATTAAAGCTACACAAAGTCTTGTATGGGCTACGGCAAGGCTCTCGGGCATGGAGCATCAAACTTGATCAGACGATGATTTCTCTTGGATTTGAGAAAGCCCCACTAGAGCATGCGATGTACAAGAAAGGTGAAGGAAGGGATCGTCTACTAGTTGGCATCTACGCCGATGACTTATTTATTACTGGAGCAGATGAAGAGGTGATTGCAAAGTTCAAGCTACAAATGAAGGAGTTTTTCAAGATGGATGATCTTGGTATTTTGAGTTACTACCTCGGGATCGGGGTACATCAAAGGCCGAAGGGGATCATAGTATGCCACGAGGCATATGCAAAGAAGGTACTTGAAAGCCGTGGCATGAAAGATTGCAATCACATTGTCGCTTCAATGGAACCTCGTCTTGAGCTGAGCAAGAAGGAGATGGTGAAACTACTTGGCTACAGTGGTAGTGACAAGGAAGGAATTGTCGACGGTCGTAAGAGTAATTCGGGTGTGACATATTTCCTTGGAGGAAGCATAGTAAGCTGGCTATCACGAAAGTATAAAGTGGTGACATCGACTTCAAGTGAAGCAGAGTGTCAAGGTGTGTGGCTAGGACGGCTACACAGTGATCTCATGGATCGAGATCCAGAAGAAGAGGTGCTCAATGTTGATAGCGAGTCGACAACTTTTCTACGCGAGGATCCAGTGCGGCATGATAGGGGCAAGCACATTGATACGGTGTATCAGTACATAAAGGACTGCGTGGAAGAAGGTAAGACGAAGGTCAACTACGTTTGCACCGATGATCAACTGGCAGATATGCTAACCAAGACTTTGGACCGAGAGAAGTTCTTGGAGATGCGAAGAAGAATCGGCTTCGGAGTTGTGACGTGAGGACGTCGTGTTTAGGGGGGTGATTGTTAGAGTTAAACACGAAGTGCACGTGTGTCCTGTCCGATCAGTACATGTACGTGTTAGTGTCCGTGTAGATCTCAAAACAATAACCGAGTAGGACTAGTATTAGATAGCAGGATAGCTAGCTAATATAAGTACTCACGTGCCCCTTGTAACTTGTGTATCGTGATTTGTGAAGCAATACAAAGAACCAGGAGCGATACGCCTCTGTGGCAATACATCAGCTTTGTGTGCGTACGTGTGTTAAGTACTAGTAGATCGATCCAAGAATCGATTAGCTAGCTGCGTACGTAGTAGACGAGCTAGTTGAATCAATCGGCCAGTGCAGCTGCTTGAGCTAGCTTGCTACGTTGCTTACTACGGTGCATCTCGGCGTAAAGTCAACTCGTCGAGTTCGTCAGCGAGCTTCTTTAGTTATCGTCGTTCGTCGTCGGTCGCTGCCGTCGCCGGAAAGTACTCGGCGGCGTGGACTGGGCCAACAATTGGTATCTAGAGCAAGGTTGATCTTCTAGTAACGGGAGATCATGTCGGACGACGAGAAGGAGAAGACCAAGCAGCTGGTGGAGTACACCGGTGCAGCTAAAGTAATTGCTGCTCCGGCGAGTTCGTCGTATCCACGGTTTGATCGCGAGAACTTCGGGGTCTGGAAGGCCCTCATGGAGTGTGGTCTCCGCGCTAACGAGCTATGGGACGCGGTGGATCCAGGAGGCGACGCGTTCAAGAAGGAGGGAGCCGAGCACCGGAAGGATCGGCAGGCGGCGTCAGCGATTTACTCGGTGATGCCGATGGATGTCCTCCAGCACCTAATCGCCAAAGCAACGGCGAAGGAGGTGTGGGATACACTCAAGCTCATGTTCGAGGGACACACCCGCGTCAAGCAAGCCAATCTTCAAACTCTCCTAAGGAACTACGAGACTTTGGTCATGGGCGATGATGAGTCCGTGGATGTGTTCGCTTCACGGGTGGCTACTCTCGTCAATCGGATTCGAGCGCTTGGAGAGAACCTCACGGAGGCCTCGGTTGTCCGGCGGTTCTTGCGCGCGGCCCCTCCCCGATACCTGCAAATTGTCACGGCGATCGAGCAGTGCGTCGATCTCGCGACTCTCTCCATCGACGATCTTGTCGGACGGTACAAGGCTCATGATGAGCGTATGCGGTACAGTCTTGGGGACGGGAGGAACGACGAGCTTGTGATGCTCACGAAGGCGCAGTGGATCGCCCTAGAAAAGAGAGGCGGATCCATAAGCAGTAGCAAAAAGAAGGGGAAGCAGCGTTCGACGAGAAAGAACTTTGCCGACTCGGACGACGACTCAGACGATGAGGCTGCACCTGCACCACCGAGGAGGAAGTTTGACATCAGGAAAGTGAGGTGTTATAACTGTGGCCTCCTTGGTCACTTCAAGGCTGACTGCGAGGAAGCACCGAAGCAGAAGGCGCTCATGGCCAAGCAAGGTGACGACGGTGACATGATGTTGATGACTGAACTCGTGGATGAGGAGGATCCAGTTCTTCGAGCGCCGGCTAAAGAAATTGTCGCGCTCGTGGAAGAAAAAGTTTGCCATCATGATCATGATTCGGAAACTCGTGTCGAAGCTACAGATGCGGGAAGTAATTCCGAAACTTATGTCAGTGCTATGGACGTAAGTGCCAACTTTGCTGGAGCGGATGCAGCAATAGCTGCGTGTGCTGGACCATGGAGAAGTAATCTTTGTGCTGTTCAGAGGTCCGTAGGTGGCCACAAAAATAGCACTGGACATGGTGTCTCGCTGAGTAGGCCGAAAGCACCGGCCGCAGGCACCAAAGCTGGATCCCTTGTGCGGAGTAAGGGCGCCTCGCACCCAGCAGCGAGTGCTGCACAAGGAGCCTCCAAGACAGCTACGTGTGGTGGCCTAGCCACAAGAGAAGGCTCGCATGGTGGGCTACAAACAAGTCCAGCAGGAGGGCTTGGTGGCTCACGTGGTGAGCTAGGGCCATCTATACCTAGTGACGTTGCAAGTGATCCAGGAGATATGCAAGGTCCATTACCAGCGCATGTACGTACAGTTTTGCCGTGCTTGGCCACTATAATGCAAGAAGATGGGAACGGCAAGGTAACGTCCGTACCCGGGGATGAAAGTCTAGCTTTGCCAAAAGCAATGTGCGAAGCAAACGGTGAGTTACTCCTGAAGGTACAAGGAGCCATGCAAATAATGTCGTCTCCGAAGGCCCAAGAGACGAGGACAACGCCACCTACACCTGTACTGCTACAACCGGTGTTACACCCATATTCGGAGAAGACTCTTCGGACGATTGACCCGGCAAAAGTGAAAGGGAGTGGGCAATGGTGTCTAGAAAGCACCGAGGAACCGGCGAAAGTTGTGGACGCAAATACGGAGGAGTGTTGGTGTCATGCTATAAAAGAAGAGTTGGGGTCGATCCATGACAATAATTCATGGGAGCTTGTGGATCTTCCCAACAATGAAAATGCTATAGAGCTCAAGTGGGAATTCAAGGTCAAGAAAGATGTTGAAGGGTGCATGGAGCACAAAGCGAGGTTTGTGGCCAAAGAGTATGTGCAAGAGAAAGGTGTGGATTTCGAAGAAGTGTTCATTCCCATTGCAAAGATGGAGTCGGTGAGATTACTTATCGCTCTCACGGCTCAGGAGTCATGGAAAGTACATCACTTGGATGTAAACTCCATGTTTTTGAACGGCGAGATAGAAGGAGATGTGTATGTGAATCAGCCACCGGGATTCATCAAAGAGGGAGAGGAACACAAGGTATTAAAGCTACACAAAGTCTTGTATGGGCTACGGCAAGGCTCTCGGGCATGGAGCATCAAACTTGATCAGACGATGATTTCTCTTGGATTTGAGAAAGCCCCACTAGAGCATGCGATGTACAAGAAAGGTGAAGGAAGGGATCGTCTACTAGTTGGCATCTACGTCGATGACTTATTTATTACTGGAGCAGATGAAGAGGTGATTGCAAAGTTCAAGCTACAAATGAAGGAGTTTTTCAAGATGGATGATCTTGGTATTTTGAGTTACTACCTCGGGATCGGGGTACATCAAAGGCCGAAGGGGATCATAGTATGCCACGAGGCATATGCAAAGAAGGTACTTGAAAGCCGTGGCATGAAAGATTGCAATCACATTGTCGCTTCAATGGAACCTCGTCTTGAGCTGAGCAAGAAGGAGATGGTGAAACTACTTGGCTACAGTGGTAGTGACAAGGAAGGAATTGTCGACGGTCGTAAGAGTAATTCGGGTGTGACATATTTCCATGGAGGAAGCATAGTAAGCTGGCTATCACGAAAGTATAAAGTGGTGACATCGACTTCAAGTGAAGCAGAGTGTCAAGGTGTGTGGCTAGGACGGCTACACAGTGATCTCATGGATCGAGATCCAGAAGAAGAGGTGCTCAATGTTGATAGCGAGTCGACAACTTTTCTACGCGAGGATCCAGTGCGGCATGATAGGGGCAAGCACATTGATACGGTGTATCAGTACATAAAGGACTGCGTGGAAGAAGGTAAGACGAAGGTCAACTACGTTTGCACCGATGATCAACTGGCAGATATGCTAACCAAGACTTTGGACCGAGAGAAGTTCTTGGAGATGCGGAGAAGAATCGGCGTCGGAGTTGTGACGTGAGGACGTCGTGTTTAGGGGGGTGATTGTTAGAGTTAAACACGAAGTGCACGTGTGTCCTGTCCGATCAGTACATGTACGTGTTAGTGTCCGTGTAGATCTCAAAACAATAACCGAGTAGGACTAGTATTAGATAGCAGGATAGCTAGCTAATATAAGTACTCACGTGCCCCTTGTAACTTGTGTATCGTGATTTGTGAAGCAATACAAAGAACCAGGAGCGATACGCCTCTGTGGCAATACATCAGCTTTGTGTGCGTACGTGTGTTAAGTACTAGTAGATCGATCCAAGAATCGATTAGCTAGCTGCGTACGTAGTAGACGAGCTAGTTGAATCAATCGGCCAGTGCAGCTGCTTGAGCTAGCTTGCTACGTTGCTTGCGGCGTAAAGTCAACTCGTCGAGTTCGTCAGCGAGCTTCTTTAGTTATCGTCGTTCGTCGTCGGTCGCTGCCGTCGCCGGAAAGTACTCGGCGGCGTGGACTGGGCCAACATATGCAACATTTTTTAATGCAGTTCAACAACTGTATCATACCTTTGGGTGACGCCAATGACATCGCCGCCGCAGCCAAGGTGGCAGACTGGCTCCCCGACGGTCTTCCATCCGTGCTCCCCGAAGGCGTCCAGCCGGAGCTCTCCAAGCTCGCCTTGGCCGGCCACAGCCGAGGAGGCCACACGGCTTTCTCCTTGGCCTTGGGGCATGCCAAGACCCACCTAACCTTCTCGGCGCTGGTCGGCCTCGACCCTGTTGCCGGCAAAGGGAAGTCCTCTCAGCTCAAACCCAAAATCCTCACCTACGAGCCTTCCTCTTTCGACATTGCAATGCCTGTGCTAGTAATCGGCACCGGGCTCGGCGAGGAGAAGAAGAACATATTCTTCCCGCCCTGTGCACCCAATGACGTGAACCACGCGGAGTTCTACCGCGAGTGCAGGCCACCCTGCAGCTACATTGTGACCAAGGACTACGGGCATCTGGACATGCTGGACTATAACGCCTCCAAGTTAATGACCTGCGTGTGCAAGGATGGGAGTGGGTGCAAGGACAAGATGAGGTGGTGCGTTTCTGGGATCATGGTGGCATTTCTGAATGCTACCATTGGTGAGAAACATGGAGATCTTGAGGCCATACTGAGAGACCCGACAGTTGCACCAGCGACGCTTGATCCGGTTGAGCACCGCCTGGCGTGAAATGGCAGCTGACTCATGCCAAACTTAACCAGCCGCAGGTTGCTCCAATAAAAGTTGTAATATGAGGTTTGCTATCGTAAGACCATGATAAATAAATTTGAGTAAAAACTATAACTGCTCTGATATAAATTTTCATAAATGATTATTGGTTATGTTCTTGTCCGTACTTAGAAATGCTAGCACAAATGCTCATACGTTGCAACGGAAGAAAAATACTTGTTCTTATGAACCACAATTTGCTCGGTCAAGGAAATATGTGTGTATGTCAAGGGACAACGGGCGCTGATGACCAAAATATATGCATAATTCGACGACCACAATGTAGAGCTTAGGATATAGGGTATGATTTGGAGTAATTGAACTGAGTGACAATGTTTTTCTTGGAAAAACTTTCGATCTATTTATCAAATGTCATGTTAATATAAAGAACATCAGAAGTATCAGAAATTACATCTATGTCATGTGTTACAAGATGATAAAAATTCATCACTCCGACACTCCTAATCCAGTTATTATTTTTCTCAAAAAAAGTATAGTCAAATGTCCTTAACATGGGGAACGAACCGAACCCCAGGGGCCAAACTAGCGCCGGCTCGCCCCCAGGCACTATTTTTCGGCGCCCTGGGGGGCCGAACGGCTGGAGGGCCGAACCAGTAGGAGATGGCCTAGTATTTTATAAACTTTATTTGTCCAATTTTGTAACAATTATTTGGTAGGTTATTAAAAAAACTCATTTTGGTCACTCGAAAAATGGAAAATGATATCTTTCGTCCAAAGAAAATGAAAACTTTCTTAGGCAACATAGTTTTCCATTCCAAGATGCACTCTTGTGCATAATATGAGATAATTTGAACAAACTATGCCATCAATGGGCCCAAAGATTGATCATTTGCCGAAAACCATGAATCTTCACACATGACAGCTCATTTCCGAGATTTTTTTTAAATAATTGCCGTATTACAAGTTTATTATTTTCCCTGATAACTCAGACACATATAATGACACAATGCGCTGGCAGCGCAGCTCGCGACGTCGCCTTGCTTGCACCTCTCAGGCATTTTCTACGTCAGTGGCCAGGCTATGTCGTACGGCGGTTATAAGTAAGCTATACTAATTCACTCTTGTACTGTCACATAGTTAGCCTTGAATTCATCTAATTTGGATCAAAACAGAGGACCTTTTGTGGTTTCTCTTCCTTCTGTAACAATCGAACTCATGTACGTAGATTTTTCTTGGCTAACGAATACATCGCCTCACCCCATGTATGCATCTTTAATATTTTTTTCTTTTTGGCAACAATGCTGATGGAACCATCGATTATTTCTGTGTGTGTATAGATTAATATTTATTTTTTTGCCTGTTGCAACACTTGGATTATTTATTAACATAACCCAGCAGCGAGGTTGGAGCCGACTTTTCGCCTCAATTTCTCAATACGCTGTCGGGAGGTATTGAGTTTGATTGGCATTGTCTACCGCCGCGAGGAAGATCGAGTGGGATTTTACTCGGAGTTAGATGTGACTCGTTAGAAGTCTGAAGCGTGGTCATGGGGGATTTCGCGGTTAAGTTTAGGGTGAGGTCGAAGACCAATGGGTTTAACTGGGCTTTGGTGGCGGTTTATGGAGCCGCACAGCCCGAGCTTAAACCAGATTTTTTGGCTGATTTGGTTAGGATTTGTGGTTCTGAGCAACTGCCTAT
>NC_041391.1:85353880-85369227 GCF_002162155.2 Triticum dicoccoides
GGTGATTTTAATATCATCAGAAGGCGTGATGAGAAGAATAATGATAATTTCGACGGTAGATGGTCGTTCATGTTTAACACCATCGTTGAAAGCCTGGATCTGCATGAGATAGAGCTTTCGGGCAGGAAGTTCACTTGGGCTAATGCCCTGCCAAATTCGACGTTTGAGAAGCTGGATCGGGTACTGGCTAGCGTCGAATGGGAACAGAAATTCCCATGTGTAACGGTGCAGGCACTTACCCGAGGTATTTCCGACCATACGCCTTTATTCATTGACTCTGGGGAGGCCACCCATGTGGGAAATAAGAATGTTTTCTCGTTCGAGCTTGCGTGGTTTGAGAGACAAGGGTTCTTAGATCTCGTAGCCAGAGAATGGGCTAAGGATGTAGGAGGTAGAACTGCACTTGAGCGCTGGCAGAATAAAATTAGGCACTTGAGAAGTTTCCTACGAAGGTGGGCTAAACATCTTAGTGGGGTTTATAAGATTGAGAAGGAACAGCTCCTTTCGCTTATTCAGTCCCTTGATATAAAAGCTGAGAACATGATCCTGCCAGCCTTGAAGCTTCAGGCGAAGCACGATGGGAAATGAGGCTGAAAGAGCTCCTTCGTGAGGAACAATTAAAGTGGGCGCTTCGAGCCAAGGTCCGACGGGTCGTCGAGGGGGACGCGGACACACAATTTTTTCACATGATTGCCAATGGTAAGCATAGAAAGAAGAGGATCTTTCAGATTCAACAAGATGAGGGAACGTTTCTGGGTCAGGAAACTTAAAGCTTTATATCATTGAGTATTACAAGCACCTATTCGGACCTGCAGAGGAGAACCGTGTGTCGCTGGATGAGTCTAGGATTGAGGATGTGCCTCAACTGACAGCAGTTGAGAATGATATTTTAGTTGCTCCTTTCTCTGAGAAAGAGGTATTTGAGGCCATTTCCCAGATGAAGAATAATAAGGCTCCTGGCCTGGATGGTTTCCCGGCGGGGTTTTACAAGAAATGTTGGTACATTATTAAAGGAGATCTATTACCTTTGTTCAATGATCTTTTCGCTGGCCAGCTTCACCTTTTGCAGCTGAATTTTGGGACGATAACACTTCTTCCCAAGAAGACAGAGGCAGTGCGGAATGAGCAATTTCGGCCAATCTGTCTTCTTAATGTAAGTTTCAAAAAATTTACCAAGGTCGGGACGAATAGGCTCACACAGATTGCGCATACTGTGGTGCAGCCTACTCAAACTGCTTTCATGCCGGATAGGAACATCCTTGAAGGGGTGGTGGTCCTGCATGAAACGCTCCATGAAATTCACACGAAAAAACTAGATGGAGTGGTTTTTAAGGTGGATTTCGAGAAGGCGTACGATAAAGCCAAATGGCCCTTTCTACAAAAGCCTTACGTATGAAGGGTTTTGATGAAGCTTGGAGACGCCAAGTTGAATCTTTCACGCAAAAAGGGAGTGTTGGAATTAAAGTGAATGACGATATAGGTCATTATTTCCAGACACACAAGGGCCTGAGGCAAGGTGATCCAATGTCTCCTATCCTCTTCAACGTTATTGTTGATATGTTAGCAATCTTGATAGGAAGGGCAAAGGAGGCAGGGCAAGTAGGTGGCTTGGTGCCTCATCTTGTCGATGGTGGTGTGTCCATTCTGCAGTACGCCGATGATACAATCATCTTTATGGAACACGACTTGGTTAAGGCGAGAAATATGAAGTTGGTATTGTTCCTTTTTGAGCAATTGTCCGGTCTGAAGATCAACTTCCATAAAAGCGAGTTGTTCTATTTTGGTAGAGCCAAAGAGGAACAAGATGCATACAAGCAACTGTTTGGTTGCGATTTGGGAACTCTTCCGTTAACTTACCAAGGTATCCCCATTGACCATCGTAAGTTGACTAACAGCGAATGGAAGTGTATCGAGGATCGGTTTGAGAAGAAACTGAGCTGCTGGAAGGGCAAACTAATGTCATATGGAGGCCGATTGATTCTCATTAATTCGGTGCTCACGAGTTTGCCTATGTTTCTTTTATCCTTTTTTGAAGTACCAGTTGGAGTTAGGAAAAGGCTGGACTTCTATCGGTCACGTTTCTTCTGGCAGAGCGATGAAACTAAGAGAAAGTACCGTCTAGCCAAATGGGATGTCATCTGCCGACCAAAAGACCAAGGGGGTCTTGGGGTTAAGAATCTTGAAGTTAAGAACAGATGCCTTCTCAATAAGTGGCTTTATAAGTTATCTGCCGAGACTGAGGCAACTTGGGCGCAGATTCTTCGTAACAAGTATCTGTACTCTAAGACCTTGTCGCAGGTGACAGCTTGACCCACTGATTCTCCTTTCTGGAAGGGGTTAATGAGGGTCAAAGCTACTTTCTTTAATAGAACAAAGTTTATTGTCGGTGATGGCAATAACACTCGTTTCTGGGAGGATACTTGGCTAGGTGATGCACCGCTGGCACTCCAGTATCCGGCGCTTTATCGCATTGTGCAGCGACGGGATGCTCTGGTTGCAACGAGTTTGCAATCTGCCCCTCTTAACATCCAATTTAGGAGGGTGCTTGTGGGTGACCGGTGGGAGGCTTGGATTCATCTGGTGAGTAGACTAATGGAGGTTCAGCTTACTCATCTGAATCAGTTGTGTTGGAAGCTTACTAAATCTGGTGAATTCACAGTCAAGTCGATGTACATTGATGTCATCAACTCTAGTGTTATTCCTAGTTCCAAACACGTTTGGAAAGTTAAGGTTCCTCTGAAAATCAAAGTGTTTATGTGGTTTGTACATAAACAAGTCGTTCTAACGAAAGATAATTTGATTAAGCGCAACTGGACAGGTTCTACTAGGTGTAGTTTCTCTGATCGGCATGAAACTATCAAGCATCTTTTCTTTGATTGCCCGATGGCGAGGGTGTTGTGGCGCTCGGTGCAAATTGCGTTTAACATTACTCCTCCGAATTCGGTCAGGCCGTTTTTTGGAACGTGGCTGGTTGGTATAGAGGCCGAAACAGCTAGACAAATTCGAGTGGGAGCATGTGCGTTGTTATGGGCAATTTGGAACTGCAGAAATGACTTGGCTTTTAACAGAACAACAACTATTCATTTTTTACAGGTTTTATTCTGGGCTACTGCGCTAATCCGTACGTCGTCATTACTCACTCCGACGGAGGCCAGGGCGCGTTTGGTTACTGGATCTGTCCGGTGGGAGATGCTAGCGCGGGATATCTTCAACCGGTTTGGATGACGGTCATGTAATAGGATAGGCGATTAGTTTACCTATCTCTCTTTATTATGCCAGCCGGTTGTGACTTTTGGGCCTTGTTTTATTTTGCTAGCTCTTTGTGAGCCAGCATCCTTTGTTGCAGCACTTTGCAAGACATTGTTGAACTACTTTATTTATTTAAAATGTGGCCGTATGCATGGTGCTGATGCAGAGGCCGGGGAATCCCCCCTTTTTGAAAAAAAAGCAGCGAGGCTTCCATTTTAACACATGTACTAGTGTGCTAAAAGTTGCAAAAGACACTAATCCTGAGTTTTCTTTATTTTCTTGGTGGTGCTACTCCTGCTCCTTGTGTATAAAGATTGATGTTGCTCTATTTAGTGTTGTAGAGGAAGAAAGAGGATATACACTGCTTCTGTTGTAGAGGAGACCTCATACGGAGGGAGTATTACTTAGACCGTCCGTGTGTACGTAGGCAAGCATCAACCATATCCTAATATTGCACACTCTCACATATATCCATGAGCTCATGCTCTAGGGAAAGGTGAAGAAGCTTGCCAGGGAGCCATACATCAAGCGAAAGTCAGTTTATTCAAGAGAAGCACTACCCTGACAAAAGCACATGCAAATAAGTCAAATTTCCAGGCCGGCTTAGCAATGACACACAAATTGTAGCTGACGGTGGCTTTGGATGGATGAAGGAGGGATTACTTGTTATCCCCATGAACTACGATCACGTCCTCAGTAGTGTCTTCCTAGCACACACACAATAGACGACAATCCTCTCTTCTAGATCCCAATCTCCACTTCCAGCAAGTGCAATGACAGCGATCTGCTTGCAAAGTGGTTCTAGGTGGATGGTAAATCCACGTGCACAATGGCTTCCACACAGGCTTGCGTCTCTGTTTCTTGCGAGAGCCGAGCAACAACCTGATACTGCACGCATGCGGGCGCTGCATGCGTCACGGCCGGTGTGCGTTGCATTCGAAGATCCATGTTGAATCCATCGAAATCGCGTGTTATCTACAATTGGCCTTCGACTCCTCAATGTTCCATTATTTTAGGGAGCTGATAGGACGACGTATGAAGAACGGATGAACGAACACACCTTTGTGTTTCCTTCTGCTGCGGGGGCGGATCTGACGGACAGGATGTATAAATAGATAGTGGTCACCATCGCTGTCGAAGAATGCTGGCAAGCAGATTTGCCGTTGCTTCTCCGCTGAGGCAGGGGCCGCTGTAGATAGCTTGCGGCTTCTATGCACAGTATTGGTCTGGAACTTGCAGGTAGACATAGACTTTGCTGGAATAGCATCGTCGTGAAAGATGAATAGCAAGAAGAGCATCCGTTGCTGGAGTGTTAGATGGCGGTTGCTGGATGTGCAGATGGCCTGCGATCTCTGCAGCATTCTTCCATTGTGCCTGCTCGCCGCTTCGCCATAACTTAAACAGGCTGGCCGACTCCTAATGTTGATCTGAATCGGGGGGCTGGACGGCGACGCGGAGCAGGGCCGGCGCGGGGCGGAGGGGAGGAGGCCGGATGGCGACGCGGAGCAAGGCCGGAGCAGGGCCGACGCGGAGCAGGCAGCACTGCATGCTGGGCACAGAGGACTCGCCGGAGCTCACCGAGGTCGTGTCTCCGGCCACCGCCTCGGACCCCGCAGGCTTTGGGCCGCCGGAGCTACAGGGGAGGCGGCTTTGACCGCGCGAGCGCAAGCGCCGCCCCGGCCATGCGCGGTGTGTGCGGTAGGTGTGAAAGGAAAGGGAGAGGAGAGAGGATAGAGAAAAGAGAGGAAAGAGGAGAGAGAGGGGGGAGAGAGGGGCTGGCAGTGGGCCTGTGCGTTGAAAAAGCAACTGCCGGCGTCCCCAGCTGCCCCCCCCGGGGGGCTGGGTGTGGGGTGATAGCGCCGGCCGTAGATATTGTCAAAACCGGCGAAAATCGGGCCTCTAGGGGCTTGACTTGGCCATTTTTTGTCCGCCGGCGCCCAAAAAGTGGCTTGGGGAGGCTTCTTGGGGGGCCGGCTGGAGATGCCCTAAGACGTGTTTGCCTAGGAAACGGAGATGGAGAAGGACGATGTACAGCGCTACATTTTATGCTACGGAGGAGGTGAAGAACGATGTGCCCCAATTTTCTGGGTTTTTATGGTAGAGCTAGAGTTCGACTGCCCAACGATTTGATCGTCAAAATACGTATCCTGAACAAGGATATACTGGGCGACTGAAGGAAAAAAGGCGAGCAACATAGGACAACACGACCCAACGATTCTAGGATGGGCTGCCTTGGTTTGGCCATATAAAATACACTAAGGCATAGGCAGGCAACATACGGGTGGAATCGTTGCACGTAGCCAAAGAACGTATTTCTTTTAAATTTTAGCCATTAATCTTGATGGTCAACACAAAATTGATGGATATAAAGGGGTGATGGAGGGAGAACTATGAAACCTTCCTCCCTTTAATATTAGGTAAAGAATCTACGTGCAACAGGAACCAATCACATAACCATGCGTGCCAACACTTCACCCACCAGCAAAATTCATGTGCACAACACAATCGCAGTGCTTTGTTGAAGCTACAGATTGTTTCCAAATCCCGGCCCATTTACATTGATAAGCAAATAAGGCAGGTCAGAATGGATATTATTATATGATCCTAGCTCCCCAATGCTCAGTATTATAGGTTAGTGTCTTTGACAACCCTATTTATCCATTTTGCAAAATTTTAATGCTAATTTGTGGACATGCTATACAGTTTAAGTTTTCTGGTTCCACATTCTGCTGAACGGTATCATATTATGATACTATTGATGACCCGCTCTTCCACGAATGAGATGCCGTGATAGATTGATGCCTAGTTAGGAAAAATCCTAAATATTATATCTTGTTGTAAGTAGTAAAATCAATTATTATATATTTACGGTATATAAAATTCCACTAAATTTTTTCTATGGTGATATGTATTGCCATTTAGGCCCATCAATCTATGCATGGACATGCTACTTTATTTCACATGGTGGATCTTAAAGTTGATTAGTCATAGGTAATTTTAGGTGTGGCTAGCTAGAATTATCAATGATTGATTAAGAAAAAGGTTGCACGTAGGATGATTAATGTGAGTGGTTGGTAGCATACATGCAATGAACATCCTATAGGTCTATCGAATTTTGTTACATCCATAGATTGCATGGCTTAAAACCAAATATGGGATGCGTAATTCAACCAACTTGTATGCATCTTCATTTGTCTAGTAATCGCCGACCTCGTCAACAAGATATTTAAAAATAATACACGCAGAAGCCAAAAAACATTGATTCCATAATGGTATAACAAATTAGTTGGGACCAACTTAATAACTATGTTTGCCCACACCTCACCCACCAGCCGCATTCATGCCCACACCCGAGTCTTGTTTTGCACTCGTCAGTTAGGTGAAACTAAAAGTTATGTGCGCCTTCGATGTAGATTATTAGCACCTAAGGCAGGAAAAAATGGAAGTAAAATATCATGCTCGATCCCAATGCTTAGTACTATGGGTTATTATCTTTGATGACCTTATTTATTAGTTTGTACAATTTTAACGCTAATTCCGGGAAATGTTATATTTTACTTTTACCTTCCTCACTTAGCTAGTTGGCACTCATTTAGCTATCATATCATTTTCTCCGCAATCTGATCATGTATTATATAGTTATAATAAAAAAATATGCAAAAAAATGTTAATGGTGAGATGTTTTGCCATTTAGGACCATGAATCTTTGCATGCTCATTCGAGTTTGTCTCATGTGGTGGTAAATTTAGACGATTTGTAAGGTGTAATATTGAGTGTGCCAATATCATTTTTTTTATGGATGAAGAAAAGGATCCATATAGTATGATTGTTGTAAATGGTTTCGTGGTGTAAATGCAGTGGACATCCAATAGGTCTCCCGAATCTGCACGCATCCATCAACTTAAAGCTTGAAAATTATAGATGACACCAATAAATCATGTAAAAAGGATGTATATATATAAGTCCAATCCAAACTGATCTCATCCAGCACACATTTAAATATAATGCGCGCACAAGCAAAAACATCACACTTATTACATGACTCAGCAACAGGAACCAATCACATAATCGTGCGTGTCAACACTTCACCCCAGTTGCTGAATTTATGTGCGCAACATAATCGCAGTGCTTGCACTTTAGACTGTTGAACCTGCAAATTGTTTGTGTGGCCTGTTCATATTTAAGCACCTAAGGCAGGTAAAAACGGGCATTATTATATGATTCTAGATTCAGTTTCACTTTGTATTATAGGTTTGTATCTTTGATGACATTATTTATTCATTTATAAAATTTCAATGCTAATTCGCGGACATGATATATTTCAGTTTTACTTTTATTGTTGTACATTCTATGTAATGGTATCATATTATGATACTACAAATGACCCTCTCTTCCTTAAATGATATGCCACATCAACCAACTTTGTTGCATCTTTATTTCTCCAGCCATTGCCGACCTCATCCAGCACAAAATAAAAGATACTACATGCATAAGCCAAAAAACATTGGTTCCATAATGGTATAACTAAGTAGTTGGGACCAATGGCATTACTATTTTTGCCCACACCTCACCCACAAACTGCAGTCGTGCCCACAACGTAATCATGTTGTGTGTTTGTCAGATAGTTGAAACCTCAAATTATATGCATCTTAGATTAACTTTTTTTAGCACCAAACGGAGGCAAAAATAGGAAGTATAATATCATCCTCGCTCCCCAATGTTTAGTACTATAGACTATTATCTTTGACTACCATATTTGTTTTTTTGTGAAACTTTAAAGCAAATTCATGAGCTATATTTCACTTTAACCTTCCTTGTTTGACACATGCTATGGATCGGTATCATATTATTAAACAACAAATGACCCACACTTTTTTAATGACAACCCACGTTAGGATTGAAGCATAGGTGTCATTAATTATAGCTATTGTATAATCTTTTGATTAGTCTGGTCATTAATTATATAGTTATAAAAAAATGTTCATGTTGATTCATCTTGCCGTTTATGCCCATGGATGTTTGCATGGACATGCGAGCTCCTCCCATGTTGATACGTAGCAATTTTGGGTCTGCCCACATTCATTTATTTTTTATGGATGCAGAATGGGATGCATGTAGTATGATTGTTGTCACGGGTCAGGTGGCATAAATGTAATGAACATCCAATAGATCTCCCAAATCTGCACAGATCCATCAATAGAATGCTTGAAAGTTATGGCCGACACCAATAAATCACGGAACAAGCATGTACAAATATTAGTCCAATCAAGACTGATCTCATTCACCACCCAATTAAATATAATATGTGCAAAAGCAAAACATCACACTTATTACATGATTCTACGACCAACATGAACCAATCACAAAAACAGGCAAGCCAAACACTCCAACCACTAGTAGAATTCATGCGCACACCACAATCGCAGTGCTTCGTTGAGCTACAAATTGTTTGCAACTCCCATTTAAATTTATAAGCACATAAGGCAGATCAAAATGCATATTATTATATGATTCTAGCTCCCCGATGTAAGTATTATAGGTTAGTATCTTTGACTACCCTATTTATCCATTTGTAAAATTTCAGTGCTAATTCGTGGACCTGCTATATTTCATTTTAAGTTTTCTGGTTTCACATTATACTATATGGTATCATATTATATGATACTCCAAATGACCCTGTCTTTCATGAATGAAATGCCACGAAAGACTGATGCCTAGTTGGGAAAACTTCTAGGTATTATATCTTGTTGCGGGTACTCTAATCATTTATAATATATTTATGATAAATAAAATTCCACAAAAAAATATATGCATGGTGATGCTAGTTTATTTCATGTGGTGGATATTTAAGAAGATTATTTAATGGTTATTTTGGGTCTGGCTAGGTAAAATGACGAATGATTGATTAAGAAAAAGTTGCATGTACATTAATTAATGTGAGTGGTTGGTAGAACACATGCAATGAACATCCTACAGGTCTATTGAATTTTGTCACATCCATACATTGCATGGTTTAAAACCAAATACGGGATCTGTAATTCAGCCAACTTGCATGGATCTTTATTTCTCTAGTAATTGCCAACCTAATAGTATAACTAAGTAGATGGAACCAATGGAATAACTTTGTTTGCCCACACCTCACCCACCACCAGCATTCATGCCCACACCCAAATAAAGTTGTGCGCTCGTCAGATAGTTGAAACTACAAATTATGTGTAATTTTGACGTACATTATTAGGAACTAAGGCAGCACAACATGGGAAGTATAATATGATGCTTGCTCCTCAATGCTTAGTACTATAGGTTAGCATATGTGATTACCTTATTCATTACTTTCTATAATATTAATGCTAGTTGATGGAACTGGTATATTCTACTTTTACCTTCTTCCTTCCACATGCTATATATGGATCAGTGTCATACTATTATAGTAAATGTGGCCCATGCTTTGTTTAATGACAATACACGTAAGATTGAAGCTCAGTTGGTACTAATTTTAGTTATTATATCATTTTCTAAGTAATCCGATCATTTCTTATATAGTATAATAAATAATTATGGAAATAAAACTGTCCATGGTGACATATTTTTTCCATTTAGGCCTTTGAACATTTGCAAGGTCACTCGAGTTTGTCTCTTGTGGTGGCTAAATTTAGACGTTTTGTTAGCTGTAATTTTGGGTGTGGCGACATTAATTTTTTTGATGGATGTAGAAAAGGAAGCATGTAGTATAATGGTTGTGAATGGTCTGGTGGCATAAATGTAATGGACATCTAGATAAAATACAAAAACTGAAGGAGTACCAGAAAGAATGCAAAAACATATAATGAAAAACTACCAAAGAACAAACAGTGCAAAGAAACAAAAAAAAAAACAGTTGGATACTTCCTAAAACCGATGGTAACCATCCCACCTTATTGCTTACCGGGACTTCGGCCCACGTCGGAGATCTCAGGCACGATCACTATCCTATCACTCGACGGTTTCGCGCTGAAGTGGCGCTCCTAACTCGCCAGAGCTATGACTCGCTTATAGCGAGACAGTAGCTTCTCTTGCGTCGTGTGTCTACAGAAACAGGCCGGCCAATTAGCACGCATAAAAGAAATAGAGTAAAGAAAAAGGTAGATGGCAGGGTTCTATGTTGCGTAACGCTGCTAGCCACTAAGTCATCATCCTGTTCGTGTTATATTAGTAGGGCGTGAGCAACTTGAAAAGCCAGGTTTCACTGGCTTTCCGGATTGTTTTCCTTGCTTTTCACCTGTTTTATTAGTTTCTTTCTCGGTTTGACTAGTTTTTCCTTTCTTTCTTTTTTTTCATTCGTTTTGCTTTGGTTTTTCTCATTTTTCATCTGTTTTCTTTTGTTTTCATTATTTCCCTATACACATTTTTGGTATATATCGAATACACTTTTCTAATACACGTCTTACATTTTGAAATAAAAATTTAACATTTTTGTAATACATGGTCAATATTTTCCCCATAATTATTTTAAAGAAATTCAAACACAAGATTAACTTTGTAGTCAACAAACTTCTAATTTTTTTGAATGCTTGATTAACTTTTTTCAATTACAAATCATTTGCTACAATACATGGTCAATATTTTTATGTCAAATTAAATATTTTTAAATGCCTGATTAAAATTTTCAAAATACTTGTTCAACAATTTTTCAATTTCTTGGTTAACATTTTTGTATACATGATAAAAAAATTCATTATTTTTTTAATACATGGTCACCTTTTTTAAAAGACTTTTAACATTTTCAAATGTTTGATTAATATTTTCCACATAATTTATCCACATTTTATCAAATTACTGATAAAGACATTTTAAATATGTTATGAAAAAATTCTTACAGACTGTATATTTTTATACTTCATAAATATTTTGTCTATACTATTTATATGATATTGTAAAGTATAAACAGAAGTAAAAAAATAAAGGAAATATAAAAAATGAAAACGTGGAAAAAAAGGAAAAATGAGGCGGTGGCCTCGTGTGCTCCTGTCTCGGACCATCCCTACTAGCCACTAGGGTCCCCTCCCAACTAGCCGCTAGTATTTTATCTGACTAAGTACACGATATACAAAGCTTTAGACTGCGCCAGGCCAGTAACAATGCAAGGTTATTTTTCATGTTTTGTTTGTTTTTTGTTTTGAAGCGGGTTTATTCTATCATGGTTTTTCTGAAGTTGTTACTTATCTGATTATTAGAGTATTTTGGTGGTTCTTTTCTAAAATCTTGTTTCTATTCCTTCCCTATTTTTTGGGTTTCTATTTCACCTTCTGTTTTATTCATATTATTTCTTTTTTATCCAATTTCGATTTTTGTTTTTTCCTTCATTATCTAGGGTAAAATAAATGGGTCTTTCTAGAATCATGTGAACAATTTATCTTGGACATGTTTACATTTTGCTATATGTATACAAACATTTTTCAAACTTATGAAATTTCCTTATAATTATATAAACATTTTTTTAACAGAGTGGACATTTAATTATGAAATTTCCTTCAAATTATTTTTCATATTTTAAATATATTAGTATATTTTCTAAATGTGCAACCACTATTAAAAATATAAATAAAATTACATGATAAATTGTTTAAAACTTACTTGATAATTTTTTATAGGTTTTCTAATTACTGGATATTGTAATACATGAACACTTCTTTAAGTACATGAAGTTTTTCTACTACATGCTGAAATTCTTAAATACATGATATATATTTTGTTAATTACAATATGAAAACAAATTCAATACATGATGAATATTTTTTAGTCCACAACAAACTTTGTTTGGAACATGCGAACATTTTTAGTTTCACAATGGACACATTTTTAACACTCAAGCAACACTTCTTAAATCCACGAGGGTCATTTATTTTAATACTTTTACGTTTCTTACTTTACACCTCATTTTTATTGTTTTTTCATATTTTTTCATGTTTATGAAAGCATTTCATATTCTATCATCATGGCAGCCAAACTTCTTTTTGGTACGCCATATGAATACTTGCCAAAATTTTCTAGTACAATTTAGCATGAAAATGATGTATTCTTTTTTGGAGAGGGGGGGGGGGCATATGCCCCCATCATACTTGATTGATTTATAATGATTAGATGGTAGGCTTCCTTCCTATATTTACAAATGGCTAGGTACATTGTAGAACGATCTTTTTGTTCCTATATTGTGGCTAAATCATTATGATTTTTTTTCTTATCGTAAGACATGTTTTTCATCTCTATTTTCTTCTGCCAAAGGTGTGGCCCATAAGGCATAGAGGGAACATGGTCATCAATGCTGTAGTAAGTGCTACATAGATCATTTGACCGGTCAATAGATTGCAATACGATGCTCCACGGTGAGCCATTGACCGTATAATCACCACAAAAACATATATAGTGACTGTAATGAGCGTATTCTGAAGTCCAGTGACCCTATCATGCTTTCATTTCAAATGCACTGACCACCAATGTCATTAATTATCTCATTTTATTTTCCCATTATCAAGTGAAGAAAATGTTGTCTCCATACCGGATAATCTCGGGTTACACACACCTAACTTGCAAAGGAATATTCGCATGTCATCGATTCATATTAGTAGACCAAGTTTCACGACCATTAGTTTAATAGCACTACCGTACCAAAAGTGAGGTTATTTGTGTTCTCTCTTCTTACACTTGTGATTTGTTGACAACTCTCTGAAGCTTCCGATTTCTAAGAGTGTTGGATCTTAGTAAGTATTTTGTGAGTATCACTAGCGTCATCTTTAAGTATTTCGTGAGTTACTACTTCTAAGCTATCTAGTGTTAAAGGTGAAGATGTTAGTGCTAATGGGTGCAGGTGTTGCCGAGCTCTTAATAGACATATGCAAGTTAGCACATTTACAGGCATTCGACATCTCGGTATGAACTAAAGAATTACCTGAAAGTGTTGTTCAACGTAGATGTCTGATATGCCTATGTGTTTATACAAGAACAAAACTCCCAAAAGGAATGGGGAACTTTACATCCCTTTAAGTGCTCGAGACAATAGTATTACACATCTGCTCACATTGTGGAAGAGCTGAGCCATATGATCAAGGTTAGGGTTCTCACAATTGACTAGTCTGAAATGACTGAAGATTTTATCAATATTTTAATTGAGACTGTAAACAACTTTCAAAAATGCAAAATATGGAGATTCAAAATGGTGGAAGATTGATAGATCTCATGTCTGAAGGTGGGATGACCCCTCCAAATACTTGTAATTTTGTGTCATGGGATGGCGTGACTGGGATTTTCATGAGATTACCGAAATGGATTAATTCAATGCCGCTTCCCGTCCTCTCTAGACTTGCTTGTAAATTTTGCCACATAGGATGGATGGGTTGGCCGATCGGGTCAAATACAAGTCGCACTCCCGCAAGATAAATCAACACAAAGACGATGGATGGATCATGACCATATCAGTCACAGAAAACATTTGTTAAGAAAATGGTTTGTTCTTGGGGGAGGGGGAGGGGTGCATATGCCCCTAGTTGGAAAAATTGTTTTGTCAAGCTTGTGGGCCAGTTAGAAAATTAGATGGATTAGGTACACATTGTACAACAAGACAATAATGCTCAATTAAGATGCTCTATATCAATATACAATCTACTACCCCTATAAAAGCATGAAGAGCATACTCCCTCCGTCTAGGTGTGTAAGTCATCTTACGAAAACCAAATAACCCCAAAACACTTAGACGCGGTGCATTAAATTCTACCTCGTTTCTTATTTCTTGACATATCAACCAATAAGAGACGTGGGGTGTGCATGCTTTTAATGACTTGAGACTACCAAACACGACATGCAGTGGTTAGTTCATTGCATGTAGTGCTATTAATTAGCAAATGAACATTAAGTTCTCTCGTTTTCCCCTCCTTCTTGGTCACGGTGCACAACCTAAGATGACTTACTCACCTAGACGGAGGGAGTACAACCAAATACATCCTACCCATACATATTTCTAACCTTACATGGGCCACATTAATTGGTTTAATGTTTAGCACCAAATGCATTTAGCGCTAAACATCTATCTGATCTCAATCGTCAAAGTATGTCGATCCAAAGACCCAGACTTCTTAATTATAGTTTAACTCCTCAAATAGTTATCTTTTAAAAGCTCTCCATATTTAGGACCCATAATCATCTCCTTGAATCCCCCTCCCCGAAACAAGATGAGACAAAAAATCTAAAAATATAGGACAATAAAAGCAAGAATCAGTATATTTTCTTATAGCATAAAGGTGAATAAAATTATTGAAAATGTAATGTTATTCATCCATTGCGAGGGTGGCTAAGTTCAGTGAGCTTAAACCGTGGTACTAATTTTTTTTCATGATTATGTGGATGATGAACGTTTGTTAGTAACAAGTAATAATAGAAGATGCTTATATAAAGTGAATTCTCGTTGAAAAAAGAATGGATAAGACGTATGTAAAAGAAATTTTAAATGGAAAAAAATCTTTATAAATTGTATGTAACGAAGGATGCATGTTCATGGGAATACATAAACAGGTAGGGATTGACTTGTGCATACATACATCATGGAAGAAAAAAAATGAATAGACAAACGTAATAAGGTTACAAGAGAGACCAAAACATATTGGCCAAGATTGGACCTTAGTGCCCTTGAGGTTAACTACGTAATATGATGGGGGCACGACAATTAATGACTAGATGTTTTATATTTTCTGTTGTTGAGAATTCCTGGAATATTGATCTGGTTTACTCTGTATTGTGGTTTAGGTATAGGGATGTAAACCGGTCCTGTTTATAGGGTGGCAGATTGATAGATCTCATGTCTGAAGGTGGGATGACCCCTCCAAATACTTGTAACTTTGTGTCATGGGATGGCGTGACTGGGATTTTCATGAGATTACCGAAATGGATTAATCCAATGCTGATTCCCGTCCTCTCTAGACTTGCTGGTAAATTTTGCCACATAGGATGGATGGGTTGGTCGATCGGGTCAAACACAAGTCAGACTCCCGCAAGATAAATCAACACAAAGATGATGGATGCATCATGGCCATATCAGTCACAAAAAAACATTTGTTAAGAAAATAGTTTGT
>NC_041391.1:85369656-85402145 GCF_002162155.2 Triticum dicoccoides
ATGCCCCTTGTTGTAATTTTTTTTCGTAAAGCTCGTGGGCCAGTTGGAAAATTGGATGGATTAGATACACATTGTACAACAAGACAATCGTGCTCGATTAAGATGCTCTATATCAATATACAATCTACTACCCCTATAAATGCATGAAGAGCATACAACCAAATACATCCTACCCCATACATATTTCTAACCCTACATGGGCCACATTGGTTTAATGTTAGCACCAAACGCATTTAGCGCTAAACATCTATCTGTTCTCAATCGTCAAAGTATGTCGACCCAAAGACTCATACTTCTTAATTATAGTTTAACACCTCAAATAGTTATCTTTTAAAAGCTCTCCATATTTAGGACCCATAATCATCTCCTTGAATCCCCCTGCCCGAAACAAGATGGGACAAAAAAATCTAAAAAATATAGGGCGATAAAAGCAAGGATCGGTATATTTTCTTATAGCATAAATTTGAATGAAATTATTGAAAAATGTAATGTTATTCATCCATTGCGAAGGTGTGGCCAAGTTCAGTGAGCTTAAACTGTGGTACTGATTTTTTTTCATGATTATGTGGATGATGCACGTTTGTTAGTAACTAGTAATAATAGAAGATGCTTATAAAAAGTGCATTCTCGTTGGAAAAAAGAATGGATAAGACGTATGTACAAGAAATTTTGAATGGAAAAAAAATCTATATAAATTGCATGTAACGAAGGATGCATGTTCATGGGAATACATAAACAGGTAGGGATTGACTTGTGCATACATACATCATGGAAGAAAAAATATGAATAGACAAACGTAATAAGGTTACAAGAGAGACCAAAACATATTGGCCAAGATTGGACCGTAGTGCCCTTGAGGTTAACTTCAATCCCCACCAGAAAAAAATGGTATAAATCTTAGCCATCAAGAACTACGTAATATGATGGGGGCACGACAATTAATGACTAGATGTTTTACATTTTTTGTTGTTGAGAATTTTTGGAATATTGATCTGGTTTACTCTGTATTGTGTTTTAGGTATAGGGATGTAAACCGGTCCTGTTTATTCCTGTTTAAGCCCACTTATCGGTCTAACAGTTTAATAAAGTTTTTTTTTGGAGGGGAACGAGCTATGAAGCTAACTAAAGTGAACTAAACGGGCCTTGTGGTGCAGTTTATTGCGCCATTTACATCTCTATTTAGTATGCAATTAAACGGGCCCTACACTTTTTAGGCACACCGATACAAACAATATTGATGCCTCTAAAATGCATCATACTCTCTCAGAGATTTTGCAATAATTGTTTTCTTTTTTTGACGGGTTGTTTCTTACTTTATCACATATTTCCTGAAACTGAGAAATCTTGGTTGTTGGCCATGCAAGGCCTACTGCACCGCACACTGCAATAGCCACTGCGTGTACCTAGCTAGATTCTAGTTCGGCCTTTCTCCACTCTACTCCGTTAGTTCGTGACTAAGGATTTCTGATTAGCTAGCTTAGCTACCCCAACCTGGGTTCTACAATGTACACTGGGTCATTTTTGTCCTAGGTCCGTCGGTAAGCGAGAGACTGGTCATTGTATCCAGGTTTGGACGTTAATTGTCAGATCTGGCCTTGACTTTTAGCACACTAACCCCAGACGAACTCGTCAAACTTTACTTCGTTAAGCTCGAGGCGTTGATACACTTTATTTAACTTGTCCCATGGGCCAACAGGGAGGAGAGTTATAGGTCGGGCAAAAGTGTTTAGGTCTTTGATTTGACTAATAAAACATGTATGATATATGGCACAAAAGTTATATCATTAGACACTATATTTGACGACGAACCTAAAAATATACATTTTGTAAAATATAATACATGTTTATCTAAATTGAACACCTAAAAATCCATGCCCGACTTATAGATCGAACTGGATGGAGTATGTAAAGAACGCAGCAATTACTCCTCTTCAGGTCAACTACATGCATGGGTAGCTGCAAACTGCATCTAGCATCTTCCATCTCAAGTAGGCAAATAGATATAGATACACGTACGGCGAAGACGACGACAATAGCTCTACACTAATTCTTTTTTAGTGGAGTTTGAAATTGTCAAACCTACAATTTCCAGGTAGTTCGTCTGGAAGTGTGAAATGCCTTCGCTGGTTATAGTTAACTGGCATCTTACACATCCACCATACACATAGAAAGAAACTAGTACCATGGCATCTACCAGCGGATGTACTGGATATGTATGTAAAGAGTCGATCTGCTACTCCTTCTAAAGTGAACTTCAGTAACATGCATGTATAAGATGGATTGGTACAAGGTCTATCTAGTTATGTACTCCTTCTGTTCATAAATATTAGATGCTTTGAATATTTCAATAGAGACTACGTACAAACTGAAATGAGTTATCAACCACATTAAAATGCGTCTATATACATTCGAATAAAATAAAATAGGTATACCATCTTATATTTGTGAACGAAGGGAGTAGTACGTAACCTAATGGCGATAAATTGCCAGGACCGCTCTATCATAAGGAAACCGTTTCAATTGTCTTGCTCTTTGCCATATACTCTTACTAGCGCAAGTACTCTGTATATGTATGTAATTTTCAAAAAAAAAAAACTCTGTATATGTATGTAAAGAATGGAGCTGCTACAAGGTCAACTAGAGTAACATGCTTCTATAAATGCATAGCCATGTTCTAGCTCTTCAGATGGATGGATAAATCATTCGGGAAAAAAAATAGATGGATAGATACAAGGTTATGTACACCCTCCGTAACCTAATAATGACTATAAATAGCCAGGATCGCTCTCTCATATGGACACCACTTCCACTCGAGGTCGTCTCTTGTCTTGCTCTCTGCCATATACTCTTACTAGCTAGCTAAGCTGCCCCTTGCAACTAACCAATGGCGCCTTCACCAAGTAGCAGTGCAGCTGTGTTGGCCATGCTGGTGCTCCTCGTCCTGCTGGAGATGGGATGCCCAGCAGCCGCTGCGACGGCATGTACGGACTGCGTGTCGCAGTGCAACTCGACCTGCAGCGCCGCCAACTTCGCTGGGGCGGGGCCTTGCGGCGCCGACTGCAGCCGGTCGCAGGCATGCTTGGGCTGCCTCCAAGCGTACAAATGGAAGTGCTCGGTGCACTGCATCAGTTTTTGCAGACGCCAAACAAGTAGTGGATATGACTGTGAAGGCTCTTGCGCAAGGTCTTGCAGCGACCTCACCGGCTCGTGCGGCATCTGCGCCGAGTCCCCGATGTGCACGGCCTGTAAGGTCAACTACTCCGGCGGGTGCACATCCTGCTGCACCTCTTACTGCAAGTCCCACTGCGTCTAGCTACGACCTTCCCCACTCTACTTCGCTGGCACGTAACTAAGGATTCTGCTACTCACTCGGCGCCTCACTGAGGACAAACATGCCAGTGTAATTTTCTTCATCAAATAATCATAGGAGTCCATATATGTGTATGTGCCTCCTTTTCTACTTTCCCGTTAGCATCGATCGGTTTGCATACCGTGCTTTTAATTTCTTATTTTGATAATTGTTTGGTTACTGGAACAAACAAACATCATATTCTATTTCTACTTGCTTATTTATTTTGAGTATATTTGTATTTTCTTGCTTCAGTATGGCGTAGACAGACTCTATATATGTCATTCTTGCTTCAATATGGAATTCAAATTATCTATATATGTCATACCCCTCCAAGTAATTTATTTTGAGGCCCGAACTCCTGCTCAAGGCCGAATTTGAGGATACGCCGGGCATGCTGGCACAAGTGGCCGAATTTGAAGCACACTAGACACAAGGCTTTTCCCGCGACAAATGCCTCGCCGCACGAACGGTGCCATGCCAACGAACAATCTCATTTTTTAGCACAAACTGTGCCTCGACAACACACCTTCGCGGACCAGTACTAAGACTAAGAGGATGGGTTTTTATACTCGATGCACCCATACCTAGCTAGCTACCACGCATGGACGCACTAATAGAGCTAACTAACTAAACGGCCTAACCATGCATCTAATCTCTACATGCAAGCATGCGGACCTGAGTGAAATGCTCCAGAGGTAATTTCAATCAATTTTTTTTACCATAGAACAGTAGGGCAAAAACCCTACTGTATGTCATTTTCATTGATTAATAACCAAGCAATAAAATGTCTTTTCAATGGTCGTTGGGGAAACAACCAGGCAATAGTAAAAGAATTAAAGTAAAAAATTACAGTCTAGAGATCTAAATGTTATCAATCCAGGATGGCATGCCATCCTTTAGAGATGGTTTAGCTCTCATTATTGTGATCTTGAAAGATCTGATAAAATCAAACTTGCATTCATTTATTGAGCAAGGAATCCCTTCAAATATCATCCCATTTATTTGGTTCCCAATGCTCCAGCAACCCACTATCATAATTTCCATGAAATGTTTGATTTTGTATCTATGATTAGCATCCATTATCATATTGTGGATGTCAAAATCAGAATTCCATTCCAGTCCAATGGTCCACCAAAATCCTTGGCTGAATGGGCAGGTGAAAAGGAGGTGAGTTATGTCTTCCATATCTTCAGCATTACATAAAACACATGTGGTGGAGTCAAGTTGCATGCTTTTTCGAGTCAAAAGTTCACATGTGTTTATCCTGTCATTCAACATTAACCAGCAGAAAAAATTGTGTTTTGGTAGGCAACATGATATCCATATCCATTTGGAAGTGTCAGCAGCATCTTCACCCTTCATAAGAAATGCATAGATCCTCTTGGTTATGTTGATGTTACTGCCCCAATTGAATTTCCAGATATCATGATCATTAGAATGCCTGATGCTATTAAGCTTATCAGAAAGGAGATGCAATTGTTGATGGGCTTGAATAGAGAGGGCAAGTTGAAATAAACTGTAAAGATTATCCAAATCTTTTGCAGCTTTGACAGAGATATTTTCCTTATAAGTGAAAGAGTATAGTTCAGGATACATTAGCTTCATAGTGTCACCTCTCCATTTGTCCTCCCAAAGCATACTGGTATCACCAAATTTAATCTCACAAGTTGTCATATCTCTGAAATAATCATACATTTTCATACAATCTTTCCACCAGAAAGATCTTTGCATCCATTGGAGTGAGGTGCTTCATTATTCTGATAATGGGCTTCCCAAATTAATTTAACCCAAGGAACATCACTCTTGTTGTAAAATTTGAAAAGGTGCTTGATGAGGAGGGTTTTGTTTTGCTCTCTTAAATTAAGAACTCCAAGACCCCCTTGATTCTTGGGCTTGCATATCATTTGCCAGCTAGCCAAACACTTACCCCCTTTATTAATCTCATTTCCATACCATAGGAAATTTCTGCTTGATTTGTCAACATGATCTAGAATGGAGATATGAACTTTGAGGGAGCACATGGAACATATAGGCATAGAGGCAACAACAGAGTTTATATAGGTAAGTTTGCCAGGGTAGTTCATGAACCTAGCAACCCCAGATAATCTCTTGTAAATTTTGGATATGACAGGAATGAAGTCCTGAACAGAAGGTTTTGTGGTGCCCATGGGTAGTCCAAGATAAGTAAAGGGGAGGCTTTCAATCTTGCATCCAAATAAAGTGGCAAGTTTGGTGACATACTGATTATCAACATTAATGGGAGTCATGGAAGATTTACTAAAGTTAACAAAAGACCAGTTGAAAGACTGAAAATGTTCAGGAGGTATTTAAGGTGGCTGAGATGGTCTTCATTAGCTGCATAATCAACAAAGTGTCATTAGCATATTGAATGATTGTATAATCCTGACCATAAGCATGATTAATAGGCAGGGATAGTTCTCCATTAGACCAGGCAGCATTAATCACTGATTGAAGCATATCTGCAGCAATGACATATAATAATGGGGAGTGGGGATCCCCCTGCCTGACTCCTCTTTTGAAATAATTTTTTTCCCAGCCACACCATTTAGTAGGACAGATGTAGATGCAGAATGGAGAATGTTGTTAACCGAGTTAATCCATCTAGGTCTAAATCATTTGGCTTTAAGCATAGCAATAATGGTTTTGTATTCAACCTTGTCAAATGCCTTTTCAAAATCTAACTTGAGAATAATGATGGGCTTTTTTGACTGATGGCATAAGTGGTGGTATTCAAAAGCATATCCCAAATAGTCATGAAAGTTTCTGCCTTGGATAAGTCCATATTGATTTTGATGGATAACAGAAGTAATAATTTTTTGGGCTCTATTGGACATAAGCTTGGTGATAATCTTAAGGGGAAGACTGAGCAGAGAAACAGGTCTGAAATCATTCATGTTGAGTGGATTTGCAATCTTAGGAATGAGAGTAATAAATGCAGTGTTGATACTCTGAATGTCACTGTTCCCTTCAAAAAAAATCCCAGATCATAGAGTAAATGTCCTGTTTAATAATATTCCAGCATTTTTTCAGAAAAGTTCCATTAAAGCCATCAGGTCCTGGGGCTCTTTTAGTAGGAATGTCTTTAATCACCTGATAAATTTCATCCATTGTAAAAGGGGCCTCAAGTTCAGATGGGTTTTTGGGCTGAATAAGTTCCTCAAGGTTAAAGAGCATAGGTGGATCAATTGATTTGCCGAGTCTGTCTTTGAAAGATTTCCAAATGATAGCAGCCTTATGATCATGATTCTGAACAGGATTTCCATCTTCATCATTGATAGTAGTAATGAAGTTTTTTCTGAAACTTTGGGTAGCCATGGCATGAAAGAAAGCAGTGTTCTCATCATCCAGCTTTACACATCTCATTTTAAATCTAGACTTCCAGTAGATTCTTTTCACTTCCAAAAGCCTGGCAATGTGTTTCCTCAGAATTTTTCTGAAGTTATTTTCCATAATGCCGAGGCTCCTTTGATCTTCAATCCCATCCAACATAGACAATACATAGTTGCAAGAAGAAATGTTAGTGTCGAGCTTGGACAAATTTTTACTCCATTTCTTAAGCCCCATTCTAAGACACTTCAATCTAGTAGAAATGTCTTGAGCAGAATTGGCCAACTGTTGGTTCCTGTTCCAGCATTGTATAACAGTTTCACATAAACCATCAAATTGAAACCAGTAGTTTTCAAACCTGAAGATGGAGGATTTAGGAATGTCACTACCAATCTGAATGTGAATAGGGACATGGTCAGATGTTACTCTGGTAAGTGGGTGGGCTAGAGTATTTGGAAATGTTAAAGTCCAGTTAGCAGAGGTGAAAATCTAGTCTAGCTTTTCCATTAATGGGGAGTCTTGCATATTACGCCAGGTGAAATTTCTTCCTTTAAGTGGGATCTCCACAAGATCAAGCTGTTGGAGGAGGCTGTTAAACATGAGCATGTTATTTGTGTCCCCACCAGGTCTATTTCTGTCATGAGGTCTCCTGATTAAATTAAAGTCACCCACTAATAACCAATGGTCCATAAGTGATGCATCAATATTATTTAACCAGTCAAAAAATTCCACTCTATCCTCATTCTGACAGGGCCCATATATGTTGCTGATAAAGAAAATGTGCCCAGAAATATTACATGACAATTTGACAGCGATTTGATAAGATGATTGACTGATTATAGAACCACTGAAAAGGCTGCCATTCCATATAGTAATGAGACCACCTGATAACCCAATGGATGGATTATATGCAAACTTGTTGAATGTTCTAGGTGCAAAATTTCTGAGGTAAGCTAGATCAAAAGAATCTCTTTGAGTTTCCTGAATGCAAATGACACCACGGTTACTTTCCTCAATTCTTGCCCTCAAGTCATCCCATTTAGTTTGAGAGTTTATACCTCTGACATTTCAATTTAATATATTCCACTTCCTATTCATTAAAATGTGGTGGGAGAGAACGATCATAGGGTAATGATATAATCATACCCACCAAAACATGGCAAGTTGCAATTTCAGTCAAATAAATATGAAACCATAATCTTCTAATGGTGTTTCTGCCTGATGTAAACTGAGTATAACATATATGACCATTCAGCCAACTTAGGCAGTGATATAAGCATGACATAATAATCCACCCACGGTACTGATAGCATATTTGTCCATAACAGTGCTGACCATTCAGATAACTAATCTTGCAACATAAATAAGACTTGATGTTCAACCAACAAAAGCGAATAGTGGAGCTTAACTCCTTACAGTCCATGTGCATAAATAAAGCAAAAGTAGCGTTCCAGGACCAACGAAAATAAAAACTAGGCATAAGGCCAGGTAGGGTCTTATTACAGCAAGACCAACTGCTATAGTAACTGAACTTATTCATAATCCACCGTGGCCTTCAATTTTTCTCCAGAAACCTCCTCAGGAGGTATCTGACACTGCTTGGTGGCGATAGCTTGGATGGTGTCAATTGGCAGTTCAGGTGGAGGACGAGCAGTGGGGTCGACGATCTCATAATCAAACTCTGCATTCAGGTTCTTTTTGCACATGGACAAATTCTTGGCCTTGGTTGCAGCAGCTTCATTCTTGAATCCCACGCTAAGACCAGCAAGACGGCGGCTTCAACGGAGATCATTAACATCCAAGGGGGCATGGTTCTTCTTTCTCTTGTTGACAGCCGAAGCACTGACAGCATTAGTCAGATCATCTGCCAGATCAAGAGTTGGTCCATCTTCAGGGGAGTTATTATTGCTAGCCATGAAATCCAGCCTGGCAGGGGATGGAATATGCTCAGAGTTATGCAAGCCAGAAAATTCAGGTAGATTAGATAGTTCGGGAATTTCAGATATAATCACAGAGGATTTGACAGGCTCCTGAGGGAGAACAGTGGTGATAGTCAGCAGGCCCCTCTTGACAGGTCCATCTCCTCATTCACACAAACAATCTGACATCTGGTACTAACCACATCCTGGTCTAAGAGTTGATCAACAATGGAAGGTGCAGCAGCCAAATCTTTTGACATCATGTCATGCATAGCAATGAAAGCATCAGCCGCTTCAACAGCAGGTTGCAGAGGTTCTTCATGCTGAGCAACTTCAGGGCTCAGAGGGGTAGTGTCATAGGAACATCGTCATTGTCATCAGCATGAGCATGATGGGCAGCTGGCGCAGCATGATGATTTTCATTCATTGAAGTCAGCATCATGCCAGATTCCACCAAAAGGAGCAACGGGCATAGGGTGCATAACACCATCGGGAGGGATCGGTTCCTCATCTCCTCCCATAGCTCCAAGAAGATCAGACTGCAAAATATAAACAACACTAGTCCAGGATTGTCCATGCCCATAGTCGTCTAAACTCTCGCAGATAACATGGCTAACAGGTATATCCAACTGATTAGGAACTCTAACCTTGACCAAAATACGAGCTCTATTTGACATATCTCTGTTCCAAACTAAAAACTTGGCAAAACCACTGACAGACTCCCTAACTTTATCAAGCCTCCAAGCCTCAAGTGGATAGTTCACCATCATAATGCAAGCATCATTGGAGAAAGTGCAGTCTCTATGGTTAATACCTCTATCATGACGAATCACTCTGAGAATGGAGGCACCGATGAAGTATGGGTTGTTGGCGATGGCAGTGTCGATGTCGCAGGCGTGCTGAAACCTGACGAAAGCAGCACCCATCCCGCACCTGGAGATCTCCGCAATGCGAAAGCCACACTCATGGTTGAGGAAGTGACGAATGAGCATGGCATCCGTAACGAACATGTTAGGATCTGGTGGTGGAGCCAGGGAGATCATGGCCCAGTCCCTGAACTGAACCAGCGGTTCACCGCCAAGGAAGTGGTAGGTACGGCGCCTCCGATTGCCGTCAGCTTCCATGATGGCAGTGCCAGGAGGGAGGAGCGGGAGCGGGTTGCATGGGTAGGTGGCCATGGAGCTGGAGGAAGTTGATGCGGCGACGGAGAACAAAGGCGGAGCAGAGCACAGATGAGCTAACGAACAGGGGGTTTGGCAGGTTGGGCGGTCGAATAGAGGAGGGGGTGGGGTTTTGGGGAGACGAGCCATCACACAGGTTATTGGATACGCGTAAAGGGTTGGTAGGTAGGTGGGATTTGATCCGTTATACGGGAGTATTGCATTTGGAGTTATAACAGAACCGAAATATATGACCATATCGAAAACAACTTCTCCATCTAAATTGATTTTTGCATGTAAGTGCACCTAGTGCCCCTTAGTGATTTTGGTGTATTGAAGACTTATAGGTTAAGGGACTAATGCGTTTGTGAGTGTACACAGGTCTATAAGTCTATGAGGAGTTTGATATTTACAGAGAAAGTCGACCCCTAAAAATGAAGTTCTTCGACTGAAGACTTTGATATTCTGAAGACTTTCTGAAGACTTTGAAAGTGAAGAAATTGGTGTGACCTTGAAGACTTGGTATTCATTTGAGGAACATGAAGCGTGAAGACTTTTGTTTTTCATAGTTTCATTCTCTCTTTCTTGAGTCATAGGAAACATCGTACTGTTAAAGGGGGTCGAGGAAATACTAAGGAAAAATTTCCATGTGATGCTCAACTCAAAATCCTACACCTACCAATCCCTTCGAGTGAAGCCTTTGGAAATCTCAGACAGTTCAGTCACTTTCTTCAGTGACAGAGACGAAGTTCTTCTGGTCACTGAGGAATTTGTTCTAACTGAGGAGTTAGGAATTCACCAGTGTGAATTGCCTACATAGTGAGGAACATGATAGCCCTGAGGAATTTGAGAGTCAAATTTCCGACCGTTGCTGTGCTGCGCGCTAGCTGTCCCAAAATATCTTATTCACCTAACGGTCATATCATTGAAGGGTATTTATGTCTTATCATGTCGGGCTGCTCCCTAGGCTATAAATAGCCGCCCCCTACAACCACTAGCTGGTTGGCTGCTCCGAGAGAACTTAACACTTGTCATTTGAGAGCAACCCATCCTCCGAGGACTTTGAGCGAAAATCATCAAGTGAGGAAAACCCAAAACCAAACCCCCACAAACCCAAAGTGATTGAGCATCACTCAAGAAATTGATCCTGCGTGGATCCGACGCTTGTTACCTTTGAAGACTGTGCTTCTTCCAGACGGTTAGGCGTCAAGGTCTAGAGCATCCAAGAGAAATTGTGGATCGCCGAGTGACCAAGTCTGTGAAGGTTTGGAAGTCGCCTGAAGACTTACCATGAGTGATTGGACGAGGTCTGCGTGGCCTTAGTTCAAGGAGAATACGGTGAGGACTGGGTGTCCTGAGCTGCGTGCTCAGTGACTGGGTGTCCGAGACTGCGTGTCCTCGAGTTTAAATACTCAACCGCTCCAACCAGACGTACAACTGAGATAGCAGTTGGAACTGGTCTACCAAATCATTGTCTTCACCAACTAACTGGTTCTATTTCCTCAACCCTTTCATTTCCTCGTTACTGTGTTGAGTGTTTGTTCATATCTATGCTTGAAGACTTTGACTGAAGACTTTCTCAATTTCCTCAGTTCAATTTCTTTAGTCTGTTTGTCTTCATCTTGTGTTATCCTGTGATTACGCTTTCTATACTCTGTGCTAGTCTTCATTTCATCATGATGACCATGCTTGTATTCTGTTATGCTTACTTCTGAGTACGTATTCTGCTGCTAGTAGTTTTTCGCTAAGGAATTTCCTCACCGGCAAATTCCTCAGTGAAGAATTCATAAAAATCGCCTATTCACCCCCCTCTAGTCGATATAATGCACTTTCAATTGGTATCAGAGCAAGGTACTCCCTTGTTCTGTGTGATTTTGGTTTAACCGCCTGGAGTTTTAGTTATGTCGACCGCAGGT
Source organism: Triticum dicoccoides (assembly GCF_002162155.2). Lineage (NCBI taxonomy): Eukaryota > Viridiplantae > Streptophyta > Magnoliopsida > Poales > Poaceae > Triticum > Triticum dicoccoides. Next base: position 85,381,352 of record NC_041391.1, read on the forward strand.
ATGAAGAAAGTGACATGCCCTATCTTTGACGGTCATGGTTATCCCAAGTGGAAGCCCATGATGAGGAAGCGCCTCATGGCAATGAACAGCGAGCTGTGGACCGTCACTGAGATTGGTCTTACTGATCTATGCAAGATGGCGGATGCTGATGATATTCGCAAGTACACTCGACTTGACATCTTGGCGAAGGATATCATCTGTTCCTGCCTATCCAGAGATGAATTCAAGCGCATTATGCATCTTGGCAATTCGAAGCTTATCTGGGACCGAATCTCTCATGTCTATGAAGGTCATTGAACCTGTCATGATCCCTGGTTTGAGGACTTCAAGGAATTTCTCAAAACGATGACTTTCGAGCCAGAATCATCATCTTCTGCATCATGTCTCATGGCAAACGGTGCTGAGGTAACTGAATGCTCGTCATCCGAGTTTTGTGACGATGAATCTAATGATGATGGATCTGGTGATGATATTGAATCTTGTTATACCAAACTTGTTTGCATTGCCACTAAACAACAAACGGCCTTGGAACAAGTTCAAAACATGCTAGACAAAAGTGATGATATGTTGGGTAAAGAAATGGATCAGTCAAAAGCATTGGGTGAATGTCTTCAGAGACTTCATTCCAAGTTTGACGCCCTTCAACATAATACTCTCTTATCTGATCATGAGAAGCTAAGAGTGAGTTATGAAGATCTTCAGAAGGAGCGCGATTCATTACTAGCTCAACAAATCAGTGCTTCTCAGGAAGAATTTGTTCCTCCATGCTTAAAGTGCATTGAACGTGAATCTGCTAATTCTTCACCTGAATGTTCAAATGCTTCAACTGTTACAAATTCTTCACCTGCCTCTGCTATCACTAATTCCTCATCTGAGGACATTGCTAGTATCACCGACAATGCAGGGCTGAAGGAATTGTACATGACAAGCATGTACAAAAGCCTCAAAGGGCATCATACTCTTTGTGATGTGCTTAAAAAGCAGATCCTCAACAGAAACCCTAGGAAAGAGGGTATTGCCTTTGAGAGGAAACTTAATGCTGATGGAACATATTGGAAGCCTGAGCAGTACCCCAAAACCTCATGGGTTGCTGCAAAGGGACCTCCAGTTGATCCATCTAACTTATCTGGGTTTACATGTGAATCTCCTCATTCTTCTGATGAGTCATTTGACTCCAACTATAAACTGTTCAAAAATCAGAATGGTGAAGTATTTGCTAGATATGCTGGCACTAACTGCAGGAACGGTTCTCCTATGAAGAAAATCTGGGTTCCCAAGAAGTTCCTTGAAAGTCTTCAGGTGAATGTCCTCATGACACCACCTGTGAAGAACAGGAACCCCAGATCAAATTCTTCATATGGACCAAATTCTTCATATGGATCCAAGTCCTCATACGGACAAAATTCCTCACATGGATCAAATTCCTCAAAAGGATCAAAGTCCTCATATGATTATCATCGTGCTAACAACTATGTCTCGCAGGGTAGAGCTAAGTGCTATGAATATGTGCATTATTCTTCAAACCATTATGTTCATAAGTCCTCGAAGAATTTCTCTACTTATTCATATGCTTACCCTAACCCCTATTATGTGAAACGAAATGGTTTGGCCTCTATACCACCATTCTCGTATGGTGCTCGCAGAGTGATGAACTCTTTGCCACCCCTTCAGATGTGGGTGGTGAAGAAAAAGAACTAATCTTTTCTGCACAGTCAGGTCTCCAGACGTGCTTTAACGTCTGAAGAATTTGCTGGGGACCTGACGAAGTTGCCTGAAAGGACGCAGGCGAATCATGATGAAATGAACCTTCATTTCACATGTCCTCATACTGCTATATCTATTTACTGCTTGATGAAATTCATCTGATGAACTTGATATCATATTCTTCACTGATGAAGCATCTGAGATTGTAAGGAAAATTTGTGTTCTTGCATAGCATTGTCAGGTATTTCTGACTTGACACGTGAGTTGTGAAAACCCTTTGCATGGACATTGCCCAATTAATTATTGCATCCTTGAGAGCTTCCTTGATGGGATACATAGCACTCGTCGCAATATTGTTCTGGTGATATTGGCAGGCAGAATCATGTACATCGTTCACGGTCATTGCAGATGAGAAGTCATGACTCCATATTGCTGGATTCGGGACCTCCTCTGTATTTTCTTCTTCAGCCAACTTGTTAGCATCATCGGCATGACCCCTATCAATATCGGTGTCTTCTTCTTCCATCTAGTCCTGCATGTGCCCATCTACCCGTCAGTGTCCACCTCACCACTATAAGCACCGTTGGTATTTCCTCCTTCTACCTGACTACTCTGCCCTGGTTAGTAACCATCAGCATTTCCTCCTTCTACCTGACTGCTCTGTCCTGGTTCGTAACCATCATCTCCAGGATTTGACATAGATAACTACCTCCCTCCTCTGCTCTAGCCAGGATCGTAGCCACCCTCGCCTTCATGTGCAGTGCCCTCCTTCACGACGGGAAGCACTAAGGCAATAGGATTGCATCCCCTGCGTTCACAACCTTGTTATCACCGCACCCGATTGGAGTCTTGCTCTATTGTCCTGAAATAAAAGTAAATTATTGAACTTGACTATGTCCATAATGTATGAACACCGACGGTGTGTGTTTCAGTATCAATCCATAAACTTGCCGCAATCCATTCTTTCAACTGACCAACAGACCATGTTTGAGGTGCGCTCATTGACACCTCTATGTGAGTAAATTCACTCAGATCATCTCCCATCTCATTTGTTTGGACAGTACCAGGACCGTAGTAAAATATGAACTTCACTACATCAGACATCTCGGCTCACCTAATTTTTTTTCAACAACGAAAGACAAGTACTAAGAAACAACTTAAAATATCCCCACTACTAAATATTAGACATGTATATATATTTGTTAGCTATATACTACGGAATATTAACGGAGCAACGAATACAACTCACATACCTACAAGTATATTACGGATATTTGCCGGAGCAACTACAAATATTGACATATTAAAATATTTGACATCTACATATATTATGGATTTTATCGAGCAACTCCAAATACTGACACACCTAAATATTTGACATTCACATATAGTACGAAATATTACCGGAGCAACTACAAATTTGCACACAACTAATTAGTTGACATCTAAAAATATTTACGTATACTACCAGAGCAAATAACAATAATTGCAGACCTAACTTATTTCACATAAAGCATATTAACGAATACTACCAGAGCAACTTTGAAAAATAAAATGTTTGTTGAAATATACCCTTGAAGCGTGCGTGCGAACGACGAATGGCGGCCTTCAATCACCGGAACCGGAGCCGGAAACTCCACCAAACTGCCGGAGATTCACCTCCACCACACTGCCCCAGCTTCACCACCGCCGCCGCCACCTCCACCGCCGCCACAACCTCCACCAATGAGCTGAAAACATGCTTCAGCAAAATGCTTCACCACGCAACCACGAGCTATCCCATCAGTAGATCAAGGTCTCTTTTGGCTCCCCTAATTATGTAGAACCTATTCACGGTGCCAAATCCGTAAAAAACTGGGTCATTTTGGTGTACAAATTGGAGCTATTTCGTGTAAGAGAGAGGAGGATGAGCGGCGCGTCCTCGGCCCAGATCTGGGCCCTTAGGGCCCCATCTGGGTCCTAGCGGGCCGGTCCCTGGGCGTGGCCTCGTTGTCTACGGCGCGGTGAGGAGGATGAGCGGCTCGGATTGGGGCGGCGGCACCGCCGGCATGCCGGCAGCAGCGCGAAGGCGGGAGCTTTGCAGGCCCACGAGGGCTCGGCCGGGCCGGTTGGCCCACGGGCCTGGTGTGCTCCCGCTATTGCGTCCGGACGGCTACCGTCGCGGACGGTGGAGGTGGGGCCCTCCCGCGTGCCGATGGTGCTGATGCCCTAGTCCCGGCTCTGATTCTTCGTCGTGCTATCCTCACTTCGCGGTGCCGTGGTGAGACGGCGTGGGGGCCTCAAAACCGCGTTGGCGCATGATGGTGGTTGGTTTGGTGGCAGGCTCCGGGGCGCCCTAGGTGCGGGTTGGGATCGGGGGAAACCCCTGTCGGCATGGTCAACACCGGCGCGGTGGCGCCTGTGGGTGCCACCTGACCTTCCGGGAGGGCGTCGGAGCTACCCTTCCTCTCGCCTCGTCGTGTACCGGGGGAAACCCTTAGCAGCAGCGTCGTCATCGTCGCGATCCTTCTTGGAGGTGTTGATAGGTGCCGGCGCTTCGGAGTCTTGGAGTCTAGTGGAAGATCATGGTGGGCGCTGCGATCGCGAGGCTTCTTCGTTTTGTTGATCCGCCGTTTTCGGCATTTGTTTCTTTTGCTTTTCTCTGTCGTTTCTTTTGGGCGTGACTGTGCTGCTTCCGCCCCAGCACCTATCCATGTATGGTTCGGTTGGTTGCTTTGTATACAAAGCGGGGGGAAACCCTTTTTCGGTAAGAGAGAGGAGGAAGGAAGAACAGAGTCGGCCTGCTGCTGGTTGATTGGATATTATTTGTGAAGATAAAAATAACAGCGTAATATTTGTGCAAATTAATAAAAAAATGTATTATTCAAAAAAATTAGCGAGAAGATCACCAGGGGAAGCGAAAAAATATTGGTCGGATCAAGCAGTCCGGTTAGACCTGTCATCAACAACCAGCAGCGAAGAAGATTACAAAATTAGAAGGAACGAGCAAGAAACCACGGGTCAGCTCAAGCAGTTAGGTCAGACAAGTCGTCAACAACCTGTAGCCAATAAGAATAGGAAATTAGAAGAAACGAGCAAGAAACCATGGGTCAGCTCAAGCAGTCCGGCCAGACCTGTCATCAGCAACCAGCAGCCAATAAGATTAGGAAATTAGAAGAAACGACCAAGAAACCATGGGTCAGCTCAAGCAATCTGGTGTCAGATCAAGCAGCCAAGAAGATTAGAAAAAGGCAAGAATCAAGCTCGATGTTTTAGGCCAACTCTAACACACAGAGACAATTTGTCCACGCGGATTCGTTTATGTCCAATCGGACAAAACCAACAACCAAATTTTATTTTTAATTCAATATTTAAAATGCCCGAAAATACTATTCAAATAATTATTTACCAGTGTATATTCATAATTATCTAGTAAAAACTATTATCCATATTTTTATATAATTTATATATAAGCCATGTATGTATGAAAATGCGTCTATTCATTTACTTTCTATTAAATAAATACTTTTATATAGTAAATATTATTAAACACTCATGGCCTCTATTTTAAATATTATTTTCTATTCAATAAGTGGATGTTTCTAAAAATGAGAGAAACATTTTAAGTAGTTAGTTTATTGGATACATCTATATTTTTTTAAACTATACATATTTATTTCGTGTGTATATAAATATTTCTGTAACACAAGGTTATCATTTATGTCCCATGCTTATTTATACCTCAAAGCATAGGCATTGGGCTGGGTATTAAGAATTTTTTTTACGTGCACACGACTATTTGTATACCACAAGCTAATTTTTAATAGCACACGAATATTTGAATTTAATTTTTATATAATGATTATAATTTATAGAAGATCCATATTTATTTAAAAAACAGTGTGTTTGAAATAGGACACTGGCTGCAGCCAATTTATGGGCCGCAATCGTTTTCTTTGAGAATATATTAATAATGAGAGGCCTGACTTTGTATGAGAACCTATTTTATGAACAGGTCAGCTCGAGGGCAACTAATTAACGAGCACTCCTTCGGAAGCCTCGCAACGATCAGCGCCATTTGGCGCCCTCTCAGCGATTCGCCACGTGTCGCGCTCTGGGTGCTCCCTCCGGATTTCATTTTTTAATTTTTCCGCACGCGTTTTCGGCTGTTTAAACCGGTTTTTTTCGATGTTTTGGTTTTCCACCAGTCTTCCCTAGCCCTTGGACCAAAAGCATTTTGAAAAAAAAAATTGCGCAAAAAAAATGCGTTTTCGTTTTTTTCTCTTTCGCGAGAGTCACGGTTTTCTATCCACGAGAGGCACAGTTGTGCTTTCGCGAGAGGCGCGGCCGTGCCTCGTGAAAACGAAAAAAACGCGTTTTCTGTTATTTTTTTCCTTTCGCGAGAGGCACGATTTTGCTTCCGCAAGAGGCACGGTTGTGCTTTCGCGAGAGTCACGGCCGTGCCTCTTGGAAACGGAGAAAAACGTGTTTTCTGTTTTTTCTCTTTCGCGAGAGGCACGGTTTTGCTTCCGCGAGAGGCACGGTTGTGCTTTCGCGAGAGTCACGGTCGTGCCTCCTCGGAAACGAAACAAAACGCGTTTTCTGTTGTTTTTTTCTTTCACGAGAGGCACGGTTTTGCTTCCGCGAGAGGCACGGCCGTGCCTCCTCAAAAATGGAAAAAACGCATTTTCTGTTTTTTTTTCTTTCGCGAGAGTCAGGGTTTTGCTTCCGCGAGGGGCACGGTTGTGATTTCGTCAGAGGCACGGGTGTGCCTCTTTCGGAATGGGAAAAACCCATGCTCCCGCTCCAGTTTTTTTCGTCTGTTTTTTTGTGAAAAAAAAGTTCGTCAAAACCTATCAACATGGGATCTAGTTTTGAAGATCTCGACGCGAGGAATCCAACGGCGAAAGAGGTTCGATATTTGGACGCACGGTTTAAGAGATAAATTGTTTTGAATAAATGGATCTACGAAAAAAGAGAAAACTTGCAGGTTGCGACAAGTGACGTACACAGCGCGCCACTTGTCGCAACCTGGGGAATTAGGACAAGTGGGCCAAAAGCCAGAGTAAACAATATACGACGTCTATGGATGCGATTAGGACAGTATATTTACACATATTTATCAAGTTTTAGAACCAATATATTTTGTAAATCCAGTCATTAAAGGCAAGTTCAAGCATAAAAAGCTGCAGGTCTATGGCCTGTTTCAAGGTTCAAGGCCAAGGAAGCCCACGGGTTGTTACCGGCGACGAGCTACTAATTACATGTCTTGCTCACACGGACCTACAAATTCCGAGACACCACACCCGAACCGACGTCCAAAACAGAGTGCATATATACGCCGTAAAAATCCGCGTCTTGAGTCCATGGGTAATTAAATCCTTAGGGAAAAAAATATATGGATAGATACATGGTCTATCTAGCCCGTAATCTAATGACTATAAATATCCGGATCCCTGAATGATATATGGACACCGCTTCCGCCATATACTCTTACTAGCTCGCTAACTAACCAATGGCGCCTTCAGCGAGCAGGAGTGCAGATGTGTTGCCCGTGCTGCTGCTCCTCGTGCTGCTGGGGATGGGATGCTCGCCCGCCGCTGCGACAGCTTGTACGGACTGCGCGTCGCAGTGCACTTCGACATGCAGCACCGCCAACTTCGCCGGGACCGGGCCGTGCGGCGAAGACTGCAACCCGTCGCCGGCATGCGCGAGCTGCCTCGCAGCGTACAAATCGAAGTGCATGGGGCCCTGCGTTAGTTCGTGTAAGGCCCAAACACCTAGTGGATACGACTGCGAAAGCTCTTGCACAAGGTCTTGCAGCAACCTCACCGGCTCGTGCGGCATCTGCGCCGAGTCGCCGACGTGCACGGCCTGTAAGGTCAACTACTCCGGTGGGTGCACATCCTGCTGCACCTCTTACTGCAAGTCCCACTGCGTCTAGCTACGACCTTCCCCACTCTACTTCGCTGGCACGTAACTAAGGATTCTGCTACTCGGCGCCTCACTGAGGACCAACATTATGCTAGTGTAATTTTCTTCAGCAAATAATCATAGGAGTGCATATATGTGTAAGTGCCTCCTTTTCTACTTTCCCATTAGCATCGATCGGTTTGCATACCATGCTTTTAATTTCTTATTTTGATAATAGTTTGGTTACTGGAACAAAAAAGATCATATTCTATTTCTACTTGCTTATTTATTTTGAGTATATTTGTATTTTCTTGCTTCAGTATGGCATAGTCAGACACTATATATGTCATTCTTGCTTCAATATGGAATTCAAATTATCTATATATGTCATACCCATCCAAGCGACAAATGACTCGCCGCACGAACGGTGCCACGCCAACGAACAATCTCATTTTTTAGCACAAATTATGCCTCGACAACACACTGTCGCAGACCAGTACTAAGAGGATGGGTTTTTATACCCGATGCACGCATACCTAGCTAGCTACCACGCATGGACGCACTAATCTAGCTAACTAACTAAACGACCTAACCAGCTAATCTCTACATCCAAGCATGCGGACCTGAGTGAAATGCTTCAGAGGTAATTTCAATCATTATCGCACTATATCGGCAACTTTCATTCATTTCCTAATATCAAGTAATTAATAACTCCTTTAATCTTTTTATTTGACGGGCATGGTTTGGAAAATATTCACCGAGAAGGCTAGGGGTGAATGAAAAGAGGAGTTGCGATTTCGACCACTCAATGTAAGTAGTACTAGCTAGGTTCGCGCATCTCTTTGATTCTAGCTTCAATACCATTATCATACTTGATTATTATTTTGATTGAACCCTATTCTCGTAAAGTGCTTGAGGCAGGCAGACGTGACTAATTTATATGGATTCTACGTTTGCAAGTTCATTCGTCAGACAACTTGTGAGAAGGGCATAATTTTAGGAAAACTTCGATTAAGTAAGCAATAGTCACAATTTTATTTTATTACCATCAGTTGTGTTGAGTTTCATTCATATATATTGACCTCCTTCTTTAAATTAGATCGAACAGATACGGGACGATCTCCTACCAAAGGATCGCGCACGAGCAATTAAAAAGGAATTGGCGGGATTCTTATTCGAAGAGGTCATATCTAAAACCAAAGAATACCATCGGGAGTTGGTAGGTAATTTTGGTAAATAGATATTAGGGATCGTAAGAGATATTATGTTGTATATATGCATGAACGTGTACTATATGTAGTAGCGTCAAATATATGTATGAAAACTTATTGTTCGCGAGGGGTTTTTATACCCGACAGATACCTAGCTATCCACCACGCATGGACGCACTATTCTAGCTAACTAACTAAACGGCTAACTAGCTAATCTCTACATGCAGGCATGCAGCCCACGAGCTGCCGTGCCACCCGGCTACATGACGCAGCACCATACGCACCGCACGAACATGCCCAACTAAGTTCATGCAAGCAGCTAGTAACTACTTGGATACTAACTTCAATAACGTGATCAAGATTAGTGCTAACAATTTTCTTTCTAATGTTGACACGACTCATTGTTGACCGTCATATTGAACGCCTCCCTTCAACATCACCGCACACATCTACGCATGACTGTACCACCGTGGCCTCCGCCGCCACACAGCACCTCCATGCTGCCATGCCGCCGTGTGCAAGCTGCACCACGCCGTGCCATGCTGCCGCGCCATTGCCTCGAGTCTTGAGGTTTCAATACCAATTGTTGGGACAAACCATCCCGCGACAAATGCCGAGTAGCCTCCTGCGACCCGAATGCCGGACAAACACTAGCTAGCTCTCTCTCTCTCTCTCTCTCTCTCTCTCTCTCATTTTCGCTCGGACGAAGGTCGAAGAAGAAGCAAACTGGACATAAGGTATTTTCCGGTGACAAATGCCTCGCCGCACGAACGGCTTCACTTATTACAGCACAAGCTTGTGGCTCGGCAGCACACCGGCACAGACCAATTCAAAAGGGACGGTTTTTTAGACCCGGTGCACACACAAGTTTAGTACAAAGTTGGGTCATCTATTTTGGAACGGAAGGAGTAGCTACCAAGCACGCACGCACTAATCTAGCTAACTAACTGACCGACCTAACAAGCTAATCCCTACATGCATGCATGCAGCCCATGAGCTGCTGCACGACCCGGCTACATGCCGAGTCCAGGATCCGTGCCGGACGGGCATGCCCAACTAACGGCAGTAATGCTACATCTACGTATAACACAAACATAAAGTAACGTAAAGAGCAACATGGTGGGCTGGGATTAGAGAGAGGGGGAGGAAGGGGCCCACCCCCGGTTAAAATCAGGGGGGAAGAGAATTTAATTTAGTCAAGTTACGTAAGCTTTCGTAACGTTTTACGTAGATGTAGCATTATTGAACTAACGGCGTGCAAGCAGCTAACTACTTGGACAATAACTCCACTAAAGTGATCAAGATTAGTGCTAACAGATACTCCATATTTTAGACGATTAATTGAAAAGATATCACAATAAGAGCCAGACGTTAAAGATATCATAGTAAGCACTAGATACTGAAAGTGCATGTTATATTGATAGATAAGTAGTAATAAGAGCTAGGAAGAAAATACATGCTCTAAATCCAAGGGGGAAGCAAACCAGGAACCTTGAACATTCAGACACGCCTTGCGGAGAGTGAAAACTTGTCATCTTCCTTTTGCATCCCAATCTAGTTGGATGGAATTGGAATAATGCTCTCTTTGAGGCGGCAGTGATTAAGCATCATACAATATTGACGCTTTCCGATGTTCACCATTTCTAAGAAGTTGCCATCAATGTCACAACGCATTACATGTTTACTGTTAAACATGATCAGCAACTCACGGTCGTTCAACACAACCATATCATTGAGCCATTGCACTGTTGAATCAAGTGGTGTTCTCTTTTTCTTTTTGCAAGAGGTTGAATAAAGTTGTCGTGATACCTCCAGCGTTGACACGTCAATCCGGTACTTGAAACTCCAGACGTGATCCTGCATCGCCCAGACATCCATAGCGGTCAAGCTGGGAGTCAAGCTGCCCCATAAAGCAAGTATCCCGTTCATGTCGAACAACTTTCTATGATGGCACAGCTGGGTGGGACTGCTAATCCACCGGAATGACTCGGCTTCTGTGTCGAACACAATAATATATGTGTTGTGTCCCCCAATTTCATTGGCATCATAAGGACACCAGTGCAAGCTGCCACGGTGAAGCACTGATGGTGGACAGCACGACTTAGAGCGCAATCCCTTCAGTAACTGATGTTCTTGTTCCATGGATGGTGGTGAGAGTGTTTGCATTCTGACACTGATATGCCTCATCACATTGGATCCCACTGTGAGAACGTGCAAGCTGGATTTATACGGGTGCCATGGTTCCGAGACCCAGAGCACCCTGTATTCTTGAGTTGGAAGGTGCTGGTAGAAACCGATTATGGTGTTGTAGAGGGCATGCTCCACATGAGGCTGGGGTAGGAGAGCATGCGTGTGGATAACCGGATTGCAGATGTAGAATTGGTGCAGCCACGAGATGACGAGGAAGCCATCGCAGGCGCCATGAAGACAAATCTCGGAGTGGTGTTTGACGCACCGGGAGAAAGGCCAGAGCTGTTGTTTGGTGCCGGCGGAGTGGAAGAGGACGAAACTAGTGGGCAGCCCCCGGCCATCAATAATCGGGAGCGAGGGTTGGAGCTGGTGGTGGTCGAGCATGAATTTGGGCGTGGATGTGGCAATGCACCATGACGTGCTGACGGCTCGGCAGCGTGTGACATCCTTGGACGGCAACCGAACGAGTATCTTGTGGATGATATCGTCGGGTAGGTCCTCGAGCCAGGTCGCGCTTCTCCTATCCGGCATCATGCTGGCTCCCTCCCTCGTGCCCGGCAAGCTACAGTGCCTAAGAGGAAAACCAACATCCAATGCTAAATCCATGGCACCAACTTAAATCAATAAGGCAAGCTCCTAGAACACACAAGCCAAGATAGGTTTGCCTCTAGACACAGATGCAAACATAAACGAAAATATGGGCCGCGAAGTTGCTCACCTACGTCCGGGAAGAAGGTCTGGTAGTTGAGTGAGGCGGCCGGTCAAACTATACCCAGACCAGCAGCAACAGGAGAGGTCGAAGTGGAGGCCATGGCGCGAGGTGTAGACTGCAGCAAGGAAGAGATCGACTCGGCGATGCCTTTTCAACTTTTGGCTGCATGCATGCCAAACGTCTGGATTCCCTCTTAACGACGCTCTCACAATGTCGCCACATGCTAGCACCGAGCAGTTCACCATACTCCTTCAGACGGAGCATTGAAGTCCATTGAAGTCTCGGCTGCAGTGAAGTTTGGACGTACTGTACCCTCCGTTTCTAAATATATGCTTTTGTAGAGATTACAGTATGGACTACATAGGGAGCAAAGTGAGTGAATCTACACTCTAAAATGCATCTGTATACATCCGTATGTGGCTTATAGTGAAATCTTTACAAAGGCTTATATTTAGGAACAGAGGAAGTAAAAATTATAAACCTTGAACGTACTTCTTTTTTTGGCCAAAAATAGTAGTAGTACTCATGGTGCTTAATTTGGGAACACATACAAGACGGACAAGCATGCAGCAGCCGTTGCAGTACATTGAAGTCTCGGCCACTTGTTGAGTGCTGAGTCGATGCATGCACCCGTACGATGTCATTTAAAGCACCGTAGTATAAGGCTGTCATCGGTATCAAATGGTACGTACTATGGTGTTCTTCAACTTGCATGAAAGTAAAGATTGGCAGCACAGTTCAAATTTAAAAGAGTGAATAGTAAAAACAACACTAGTGAAAACCAAAAGTTTAAAATTATCTCAGTAAATAGCATAAAACTATCAAATTTGGGGCCAGGGTTCCGGAAAAACTATCATTTTTTTACAATTACTAGAAACATACCCCAAATTTGGTTCGATATTTCAATAAACTACTGAGTTTCACTGATAAATCATTTGATTAAGTTCAAACCATTTTATGACAGTCGTCAGGTCCATGTGGCACAAAAGTTAACAACGTTATTTGAACAGTAAAGTTTGTCAGTTTGCGGACCGGCGTGACCCACATGTCAGCCACACCAAAATCCAAAGCAAAATTGCTTCCAAAATAACCATGAACTCCACACTGCCCTTGCGGCCTCCCCCACTTCTGCCCGAGAGCGCCACCTCGTCTCCTGAAGGGAAGGCATGCAAGAGAGGGCGCGACCCGACATCAACCAGCCGCGGCGACCGAGGTCGTGGCAGCGCGACCTGACTTACCTAGGAGCTCGGCGGCTAAATAAGCTTGACCACAACGCGAGTTCGAAATGTGGCTCGGCGGCTAAACCTAGATCGAAATGTGGTCATTTAATGCTATTTACTCAAAATATCACGAGTTCGAAAGGTAAAAGTGTTCCATGGTCTAACGAAAAAAAACTGGTCCCCATGTCTTTGCCGCAAGCGACCCGCGTGAACCCTAGCTCCACGATGCCAACCTTCCTGCTCCTCGCCGTCGCAGGTTGGCACTGTCGGGCGAAGCCCGTGCGGTGTCAACGGCGGCAAGGCTTCTCGTTCCCTCCTCCGGGGTGCGCAATCGCCGCAGGATGGCTCTGCCTCGCAAGGGCGGCGGGGGTGCAGTGTTCTTTTTAAGAGGGAGAAATACACAGACAACTTCCTCTCAACAGGCCCGCAATGGCGGCCCCAACCAATAGTTCACTTGTACATGTCAGAAAGTGCAGCCTCATGCCTTCATAATGAATTTGCAAGACATGCGGTAATGCACAATTGAGTACATGGTTTGCAGTTTTGCAGAAATAATTACCACCCCAAGATAATTCTGATGCTTGATTATCCATATTGCCATGCGGATGTCAAATGATTAACTTGGAGCTAGGTTGATTTGATGATTGACTTATGTTTTCCACCAGTTGAAATGAAGAGTAAACCTTATTTGTACATATTTAGTATATTTCGATTGACACTTAAAATTTCTATAAATTTTAGTTCAGTGTGATTTTGACGTACTATTCAACCTTCTTTTCCAATATAAATTATAAACCTTGAATGTACTTCTTTTTTTTGCCAAAAGTAGTAGTACTCATGGTGCTTAATTTGGGAACACATGCAAGACCGACCAGCAGCCGTAGCAGTACATTGAAGTCTCTGCTACTTGTTGAGTCCTGAGTCGATGCCTGCACCCCTATGATGTCATTTAAAGCACTGTATAAGGCTGTCATTGCTGATGGCCTGAGTCCATGCATGCACCCCTGCGGATGAGCATGCATTGGTATCAAGTGGTACGTAGTACAGTATGATGTATCAACTTGCATGAACATAAAGATCTTCTGTTAGCAGCACTGTTCCACCACACCCTTTTGTGCCATGACTCACTATTAGTGGATAAGTGTACTGTTCATCGTCAGGCTGATAATAAGTTTTGTAGTAATAGAGCGTACCCAAGATGAGTATATTTATGTCACAAGTCCCTCTGTCCCATAATATAAGAACGTTTTTCAAGCTAACAAAGGTTGAAAAATGTTCTTATATTATGGGACGGCGGGAGTAGTTATTAATCAGGAGAGGGGTGTTTGTACTAATATACTTCCTCTGTTTCTTTTTCGTTTGCATATAACTTTTGTCTGAAGTCGAAATATCTCTATTTTGACGAAACTTATAGAAAAAAGTATCAACATTTACAAGGCCAAGGAAATATCTTTAGATTCATTATGGAATGTAGTTTCATATTATGTATATTTGGTATTGTAGATGGTGATATTTTTTTATACAATTTTGGTCAAGGTTCTTAAAATTTCACTTGACACAAATCTTATATGCGGAGTAAAAAGGAATGGAGGTAGTAATATGTTACTGTATTACAACGGTAGGAGGGCTTTCTTTTCAGATGTTGTTTTTAGTTTTGATAGGGTTTGTGTCCTGCTCAGAAAGACGAGACGGCGGAGGCTCACTGGAAATAGAAAAAGGTTTTCCCATTCTAACCCCGCCCAGGTGGTGCGTCTAGCAACACCGGTGGGTATGTGAAGGTGTGTCTCCAGTGGATCCGTCTTTGGTGGATTTTCTCGGATCTGTTGATCGTCCATCTACGTTCTTGTGTCTTCAGGTTGGATCTTTCCGATCTATACTACTCTTCCGCAGTTGTTGTTCCGTTGCGTTGGTCCTATGGGGCCTTAGCATGACGTGTTCCCGATTTTCTACTACAACTAGTTTTGCCCGGCTCCGGCGAGGGAGGGGCGATGACAGCCACGCGTCTTGGGCTCGCTTCATTTCTTATAGTCCTCGCTAGGTAGTCTATGGATCTAGATGCAATTTTTGTTACTTCCGATGTTTGTTCTAGTGCTGCGATTGGAAGGGAATAAAATTGGAGTTTTCTCATAAAAAATGATACTGTAATATAATGCATCACAAATTAAAATGAGTCTGCATCTAAATAAATGAACTTGCATGATACCATAGAATGTTACTACCCACTATGTAGTTAGTAATACTAGTTGGATCATTTTAGAGGACTGCTACGGAAGACATCAAATTGGACATGAGGAGGAGCAGGACTGGTATGGTTTGTTGCGTCGGGGGGTTAACCTCAAGGGATTATGATTGGACGGGAGGAGAACAGGATTAGTAGGAGCAGTGCTAGGGCTCGGTGTGTTGGTTATTTTTTTAGGCTGTACGTGGGAGGAGTATCAGTGAAGGAAGGAGAGTGCCAGAGATGAATTCTTTTCTCTCGCTGTATATTTTTTGAACTGCTTTTTCTTCGTTGTAGATTTTTTAGGGGATTTTGGGCTGTAGATGTTTTAAGGTGGGACAGAATTCGAGGACTACTGCTGTATTTTTTGTGAACTATTTTTTTTCTGTTGTAGATGGTTTAAGGTGGGACAGAATTCGAGGACTCCTGCTGTATTTTTTGTGAACTGTTTTTTCTGTTGTAGATGGTTTAAGGTGGGACAAAATTCTAGGACTCCTTCAGGCATCGCATCCAACGGTGGAAAATACTTAATTTGATTATCGGATGACTAGTTTTCTTAGTTACCGAGGATTAACGTGGTTACTTATATGGTGCCTCCAATTAGTAAATATAAGATATAAGATAGACTAGTAACATATACAGATAATTTTCTAAGTTACTTCCCATTATGACCAGCCTCAGCAATGTCACTCGCGTGCAATGCCATGCTTTGTAGTCCAGAACATGCATGACGAAGGAAATATTGTTCTTCAAATAACAAAGACCGGCGAGGTATATTTATATAGGATCTTTTACATCTGTGTCCCTAACTCGAACCCACTACTCACATTTGCCACTAATTCGAAAGCCTGCTCAAAAATGCCCCTCCGCCGTTAGGTGCCCTTACAGAAATGCCCTTCTGCGCCGTTACCGTCCGGTCAATGCCAGTCAAAGCCGGTCAAAGGGCTTTGACCGTCCTGAAAAAAATAGCAAAATAATATAAAAAATCTGAAATTTTGTAGGATCAAAGGTACCCAGGTTCACAAGATGCGTGCAAATTTTCGTGCTATTTGGACAGAAAAAACAGTAAATATATATGCTTGTGAACAGTAAATTAAAAAAATGCAAGAAAATTCAAAAAAAATATGAAAATTTTTGGCATCAAAGTGGCTCGTGTCTGCAAGGTGCGTGCAAATTTTTGGCATCAAAGTGGCTCGCGGAGAAAAAAACAAAATTTGGCTTGGGAAAAAACTTTGGAAAAAATGACTATTTTGTTATTTTTTGCTAGTGCTCGTCGCATGTCATTCGATCACAAAAATATGCAAGCACCTTGTCCACCCAAGCCCCCATGATGCCAAAAAAATTCATATTTTTTTTTGAATTTTCTTGCTATTTTATTTCAAATTTACTGTTCACAAGTGTATAGATTAACTGTTTTTCCTCTCCACGAGCTCCTGGAATGTCAAAATAGCAAGAAAATTTGCACACACCTTGCGCACATGAGTATTTTCGATCTCGCGATATTTTAGATTTTTTAGATTTTTTTGCTATTTTTTTATGATGGTCAAAGCTCTTTGACCGGATGGCAACGGTGTAGAAGGGCATTTCTGTAAGGGCACCTCATGGCGGAGGGGCCTTTTTGAGCAGGCTTTCGAATTAGGGGTATATCTGATTAGGTGGTTCGAGTGAGGGACAGAAATTCAAATGGCCCATTTATATAAGGCATCTGGTGATCATCACATGTTCTAATTGATTTTTGTATATATATTAACGAATCGATCTATCTTCTTTTAGCCCTCCGGATCGAGCAAATCTTCTACAAGCAGCAGGGCAGTTTGAGGCCCGGCCAAAAAGATGAAAGATGGCATAAAGTACAACATCGATGCCATCAAACCTAATGGCGAACCGCTTGAACCTGAGAAGATTGCGAAGATGTTCATTCGTCAATGCGGAGTTATTGTCAGGGACCAAATCCCGATGTCCGTTGAAGAATGGAAAAAGCTAGCAAAGGGTGATCCAGATGTTATTTTTGTTGACCAAAGAGCAGAAAATCTGCTTTGGGAATCGCTCATGTCACATTTAACCCTACCAGATCATTTGACAGATGCAAATCTAGAGAAAGTCAAGAAAACTGCTCTTAAGAAGATGGCGGTAGCATTCAACAACCACAAGAGAACTATATGGGCCGCGTACTCAAAGTAGGAAAGTAGACTCTAGAATTTAAGGGAACACTAGAGAAGGCAAGAGATCACCGGGAAGCTTTCATGAACTTCAAGGAATCGTAAGCTAAGGAATGGTCGAGAAAAAACAAGATTAATGTCGTGAAAAAGCAGTGGCACCATAAGCTGGAGCCAGGTGGCTAGGAGGTGGCCCGCCCTAAATGGGATCTCGCTGAGCAACAGATGATGGATGCAGGGGTCACTCCAGTTACATTGAGCGCCCCCTAGGTGTAGGACTTGGCTTTATGCGCATGGGGGGAAATTGGACCCAGAGACATGCGAGGTTTTGGAGCGGGCAAGTCTTAAAGGAGCCGATTCAGATTTACTTGTTGCAATAGAAGAGGCTCGAACGAGGGTGTTCACGCCCAACATAGAGAACGACGATCTTACGCGTGCCTTGAATAATCCTGAAGACCCGACAGGAACATGAGGCAAAGGCGTTGTTCCGTGGTTGGAGGGGTTTTCGGACTGACGCCGACTACAGAAGCCGTGCGAGAAAGAAGCAGCAGGAGGAGCAGAAGAGGAAGCTGGATGAGGAGCAGAGGAAGCAGGAAGCAGAACGTCTTCGCATCGTAGAATCAAAGCACGCGGAGTTGGCACTCGCTTTCAAGCGGCAGCAGCAGCAAATCGACTCACTTAGCCAGGAAAGGGGGTCTCAGCAGCGGAAGCAGCTAGCGGATCCAGCATTGGACAACACCGTCCCATCCTCGCCGAGAAGTAGCGTGAGTTCTGCCCCAGGCGATGATGCACTGCTGGATAGATACCCTGTGGATGATATCATAGATACAACAACTTGTGAGCTACACATAAAAGTGAAGAACATATCCATGAAGGTGGCGGATGGCTATGCTTATACAAATCCCCCTGAAGCAACCTTCCATTGCAATCTGATTCCAGCTGGCTATGCTCGTGTCGGGGTTGATGAAGTGGTGGCAGGATATTCGGGACTAGAGCTTGACATTCCTGGAGGTGATGACAAGCACACACTGGGAGATGTCGTACATCCTATCATTCTATGGAGAAAGGATTGCATCATATTTCCAAGGCCACGGACACCACGTCAGCCTGCTCCTCCTCCAAGTCCGTTGCCGCCTCAGCAGACTCCCGCTCCTTCAAGTCCGCCGCCGCCTCAGGAGACTCCCGCTCCTCCAAGTCCGCCGCTGCCTCAGCAGACTCCCGCACCTCCAAGTCTGCCGCCGCCTCAGTAGACTACTCCTCCTTGTCAGGCACCGCGTCAGTCGTCTCCGCCGCCTCAGCAACAATGGAAGAGAGGACCGTAGCTACGTCGGCTAGCGGTACCACATGAGGAAATAACTTCAGATATGGTCCAAGCCTCAAGCCTCTTCCGAGGTTGCCTTACGACCTGACTGACGAGGAAAACGAAGCCGAAGTGCTAGCCCAACTGACGAGGAAAACGAAGCCGAACCCCAAACGAAGCTGAAGTGCAAGCCTGAGCATGTCATACAACACTTTATTGATAATGCTCAACCAGCTGCCAAGCATAGGGACCCTATCAGGAAGTCATATCAAGCAAAAAAAGGGCGTCGAGCTCGAGCTCGAGCCAAGCAGCTGGCAAAACATGTGGGAAAACTGTTCCCCGGCAGGGAGAACAGGCAATGCAATCGATGCCCCCCCCCGGCTACAAACACATGTGAGTACCGCCGATCAGGAGCGGGTAGTAACCGACGATCATAGAAGGCACGCTAAAGAGGCCGGTATCACTCTAGAACAACTCCTGGGCATCGAGGACTGCAAAGCGTTTACAGAGGAGCAACTAAAATGGAAATATGTCCCCGGCCAACCTATGGTCAAGCCTGAGCATATCCCGAAGCTCTCAACGAGAATGTATGAATTGCATGAATGGTACGTGAGAGAAGCAAAGACTACCGATTGAGAATCCCTCATGGTGAACGTCAAGGCAGAGTATTACTACCGTAAAAAAGAGTTGTTGGTTGAGTTTGAAGAAATGTATCTGTTACTCAATCAAGACGCAC
Source organism: Triticum dicoccoides (assembly GCF_002162155.2). Lineage (NCBI taxonomy): Eukaryota > Viridiplantae > Streptophyta > Magnoliopsida > Poales > Poaceae > Triticum > Triticum dicoccoides. The sequence continues at coordinate 85,400,691 of NC_041391.1, forward strand.
TCGACAAATCTCTCGTCAGTTGCTATTGTCTGTAAGTGATTTTTTTCTGTAATTTAAGTCTCTAGCTAGTTGTAGTGCTTGTTCATTACATGTAATTATCCTCACTATATATTCTTTTCTATGGTATTATGCAGAATGAAGATGTATGAAATGAACAGAGCTGGACACTATGGCATTGTGTTCATTGACCCAAATACCATTAGTCAAGAGACATGGTCACGTGAATGGGATCGAAAAGACATAGAGAAAAGCTTGCTAGAGTTCTTAGTGCGACTAAATACCCAACCAGAAATAGTACTTCCTTACAACTTCGGGTGAGTGACACTGTCTTGTGCTATAAATTCTGTTTTTGCTTACTAGATGTTAATAAGTGTAGTTGATGAGTTATGCACATGCCAGCTTAATTATACAAACGTGTGCGCAGGCAGTTTTCACTGGATCCTGCTAATATTGAAGTTGACGAGGGAAAAGTTCAAGTACTGGACTCACTATTTAAAGAGTATAATGACTATGCAATCGTGAGGTGGATGGTCGATAGCTAATTTCAATCATTATCGCACTATATGTCGGCCTCTTTAGTTCATTTCCTGATAACAACTAATTAATAACTCCTTTATTCATTTTCTTTGCCTGCGGGTAGGGCTTGCAAAAGTTCATCAAACAGGTTGAAGGCCAATGAAAACAACAACTGAAATGGGTGTGACCCAAGGTAATTAAGTACTAGCTACGTCTACGCATCTATTTAATTCTAGTTTCAATACCATTATAATGCTTGACTAATTATTATCTGGTTGAATTCTATATTCTCGTAAAGGCCCTGAAGCAGGCGCCGGGGACTAATTTATGTGCATACTAAGTTTGCGAGAACATTCGCATGATGGTGTCCGAAAGGAGCAAAAATGATAGACTCCAATGGATACGTTTGCCAGAACACTATTCATAATTTTAACATCATTATCTAATATATAAACACACAACTAATACATACATATTGATCTTCTTCTTTAAAGATGAGGGAGATGCGGGATCAGCTCCTACCATAGGATAGCGTACAAGCGATTCAAAAGGAAATAGTGGAATTTCTGCTCAACCAGATCATAGATCCCAAAGGAGAATTTCATTACAAGCTGCCTACATAAATGTAATGGTCTACAAATTGTTGGAGAAATTGTATGTACCAAACTGTGTGAGTGAGTGTGTGTGTGTGTGTGTGTGTGTGTGTGTGTGTGTGTGTGTGTGTGTGTGTGTGTGTGAATGGTCGTACGAGAAATTCTATTTATATATATGCATAGCATGTATAATATGTAGCAGCGTAAAATATGTTTGAAATGAAAAAAGAATTAAATGGAAAACACTAAATTAAAAGGAAAAACAAATCATAAACCCACAAACCCATAAACATTTTAGTCCCGATTGGTGTAATCAACCGAGACTAAAGGCCCACTGCCCCTGGCG
>NC_041391.1:85402580-85416209 GCF_002162155.2 Triticum dicoccoides
GTGTGACATTTCTCTTTTTATGCAAACCAACCTAATAGGCAGTCCTACTAGATCAAAAATAAGAAGTTGCTTTCCTATACTACTAAAGTTGTCTATGTTGCACTCCAAGTTGCCCACAAAAAAATTTCGACGAAATCTACCCATATGAGATCTAATCTTGAAAAACTCGTCATGAGAAACCCAAGGGTAAAAACGGATTTGAATTCTGACAATCAACCAAAAGTTATGGCTTTTTAAACATTTGGAAGCCCCACATAAATGTGTGTGCGACGATATCTTGACTATTGCTTGGTAGACGAGCATAACAGGGGTGAGGGTGTAGGTTTTTTCCAAATCAGGTTAACCACGTGACACAACCGATACAAAAAATGTTAAGACTTTCTAAATATAGAAGGTATGCTCACTATCATCACGAAGCGCATGGGCTGTCTCTAGCCAGCTCCTTAGATCTCAGCTTGACTGGTAGCTGAGATCCAATTCTGTCGCCAAGCTCAAATCTTTGACACACTTCAGTTTGTTCCATGGACTTGGCAGGACAAGATGATGGATCTCTTTTATTTTGCTTTTACCTCTTTGTTCAAGTAGGGAGGACGACACGCATGTATATGAAACCTGTTAGTTTTTTTGTTTCTTACTCTCCATGTCAACTTTAATAACGTCCGTCCGGCTGTTCGTTCTGCATGTTACATCTTGCGTATCAAGTACGCACATATCTTACATTCTTAAGAAGTTGCTCCCCACTACAAGGCATTCTCTTAATATGCAGATAGCCCACCTCAGCATTGCCATGTCATCACTATTTTCTTTGAAGGAATTATCGTGTCATCACTTCAGTTACATATTATAAGAACATACGCAAACAATCTCTCCCCGACTCTCTCTCTCACCAGTTCCTCTTCGGCCTCTCCCCACCGCTTAATAATCTCCCAATTAACTCCTTCCTCTATCCATTGATTTCCATCACCATAATCTCCCCATTGATTTCCGTCACCAATTCCTATTCTTCTCTCCATCAAATAAATTCATGAGTAACAGAAAATTCCGTCTTTACCACATCGATTGGAAGCGCATCGTCCGTCGTATGGGGTCGTGTGACCTAGATAGCTGCCGCCCACAGCTGTCCACCCCACGAGGGTCACCCACCGCTGCCCATCCCTCACCCGCCTCCCCGTCTGGATCATGCAGGTCGCCGCCAGCGACTAGCACACTATCGCCAGCCACCTGACCGTCGGCGCTGCCCTCGACCAAGCTGCTGCGCGCGCCACTTGCCCCAATCTTGCCGCGTGCCGCCGCTAGCAATATTCCCGAGCCTCTGCCGCCAACCCAGCTACATGCTGCGTGACTCGCCAGCAGCCTCACCAATCCTCAGTTGTCGATCCAGCTCCTCCAACACCGATCAGTGCCCCGTGATTCGACCTCCCGCCGTTGGCCAATCTCCTTCAGTGCCACCTGGCATGGCTCCCACCCTCCTCCCTCACGCCCATGGAGCAGCGCTCGCCCAACGTGACCAGCTTCGGATGTGTCAGTGGCCAACCCTTCCCCATCCATCGACAAGATTGCTTCTTCCTCCTTGATCTGAAGACGGCTAGCTGGAGGAGCCCATGACGGCGTCCCGTTTCTTCTCTGGTAAAGCTCTTCATTTCTTCTGAATAATGCTTTTGTCAAGTTACTGCGCTGCTGTAATCTCTGACTGCATAGAGCTGTAGCCATGGCGGGCGGTGATATTCTCTGACGTTGAAGATCAGAGGCAAAGCCAGATTTGGAGCATACTCTGGGCTGGCAATTGTAAATTTTCTTTGTGACGTTAATCAACACATTTTTTCTTATCTATATACATCTTTTACTGGTCTATAAGTGATACTGCAGAGTTACCATGCTACATGACTTTCACAGAAACATGAATACGGGAGTACATTTGTTTTGGGACTGGGTGAATTTATTAGGAGACATACCAGTAAGTATTATCTTACCTTAATCCCTAATTATATCACTCAGTCTAGCCGTGCTATTTATTTGCTCTCTTCATGTATGTTATTGTCATACAAGTTATAGTGCTCGGAGAAATTTGGAGTACTCACGGCCTGCTGGTACGCAATCTTGCTACTTACTATGGGGTTATCCTATATAATTTTATGATTATTATTTTCCCATGTCTTATGTAATTATGTTTGCAGAGAATAGATGTTTGCATTATTTGCCTTCCCATTGATACATCTTTATTGGTTATTCTTCTAGATTATTGTTAAATTGTGCTATCTAATTTCCTACACCAGGATAGTGAAACATGGATGGTTATGGTACATGGAAGGCTGGAGTTTCATAATAATACATTTTGCCACGCACAACATCAAAACAAAACCAAAAGATAACATCATATTGTAGATCAATTATTGAGCATCGTTGGTTGTTTCACTCGCTCTATGGGATATTGTACACACTTAATGTTTAATACTTCCCTTCCAGTTGTCGACAACACGTTGCCTTCACTGTCGTGTCTCGCTTTTGTAGGAGATCTTGCAGCTTCCACTCATCGGCGATCTTAATGGAGTGGCTATGAACCAAAATATGAAGAGTCTATTTTCCCATTTTAGTTTCTTTGAGGAATCAACAAGGCCAAGTACAACACAACTTCTAATTGTTGCTTTGCTACGAATGAAAAAGGTAAAATCATATGAGTATGGAATTTCTAGACAAGTAACACCTATAGGTACAAGTCTTTCAAAAAATTTATCATGCCAATATAAATAAATAAAATTTATTTTTGTTTCTGTACAATACTGCTTCCTTAGCAATTAGAAGGACTATATCGATGTATGCTATTCATAATGCCTCTCTGGATGTTTGAAACATATATCTCAGCTAACTTCTCATGTGTGCTTCACATGTACTATCATATGCCCATACTTTATTTTTCCAGTTGTTAAGATTTAGCCACACAAATTTGAATTTTTTTGTAGGTGAACAACTGTCTCATTTGGAGCAACTGTAGGCTAACCAAGTGTACTAGAATTACTTCAATGCTCTTAAAATCCAACATAGTTACTTGCGAGATGAATCGGTGCACGTTACTGATTATTCTCTTTATATTTCTGTAGAAATATATTTGCTCATCATTTCAAATGTAAATATCAATATTCCATTGGATCTCCAAAATCTAAAGTTAAAATGTAAATGTATTTTTCCACATTCCAAGTTGTATCTTATATTCATTCGTACAATATATGCCTTTCTTTGAATCTGCAAATGAAAAGCACAAAGTCCCGCAGCAACGCGCGGGGTATCATTTAGTATAAGTAGAAGCAGGCGACTAAATCGTGCATACATGATGCATGGCCATCTCTTAGCTGTACGTGGCCCCGGTGGTTATAAATAGCAAGAATTGCTCTATCATACGGGCGCCACTTGAGATCGTCTCTTATCTCAAATTCCTTCTTATCTGGCTCTCTACTACCATGGCTTATTAAGCTGCCCCTTCCAATTAATGGCTTCATCAAGTGCAGTTGTGTTGGCCATGCGGGTGGTTGTTGTTGTGGCGAACCATCTGGAGACGAACGCTGAGCAGCCTCCGACGACACGAAAACCGGATGGAAGGAAACAAACTCGACACGAACTCGAGCACACGAGTATTTGCGCCGACATACGCCCCGGCCACGAACGCTGTTATCGTCTCCTCACTTTATTCACGACACATACGAACATACATGGGAGACGACATACGCCTGTAGACTAACTCCGGCTACTGCTCCTCAGCCAACTGGGACTACCTCTTCTATGATCAAATAAGCACGTATGTTCTACTGGGACTACCTCCTCAGCCTACTGGGACTACCCCTACAGTGCAACAACAACTGTGTGTAGTTCGTTGGCACGTGGTTAAGCATTCTGCTACTGAGAATCACACCTTAATTACGTGTGATCGACTAGTGAAACCCTGAGCTTAATATTTTTCATTATATAATGATACGAGGGCATATATAAACACACACACAGAGTTCAGTAATTTTAATCATATTAAGTTCCGGGAAGGAAATTAGAAAATAGAAATCATTCGCAAAAAATAAGCGGCCATGTAGTTACAGCAAGCAGATTCAATGTTTTTGTACACCAAATATTAGAAACCTGCATGTAATTCTACAAACAGATTACATGCTACGTAGTCACGTCGTTGTAATCATTATCGTTGTATGCATGCATGGCATCAATCAAAAAAGAAAATGAGTCGTAGGAGGCCACTGCTTAGTTTTTCTGCAATCCAGATGATGGGTAGCTAGAGTGACAAAAGCTTAAATCCTAATTTATGCGCTACTTCGTAAGGAACCGATTTGGATGCAAAAGTTTAATGCTATGGTTAGATTTTATGTTAATACTTCTCTCGTAGTTATGAATGCTTGTGAAGGGTTAATCATAAGTAGGAGGTTTGTTCATGTAAGAACAACACCTAAGCACCGGTCCACCCACATACCAAATTATCAAAGTAGCGAATACGAATCAAACCAACATGATGAAAGTGACTAGCCGAAATCCCCATGTACCCTCAAGAACACTCTGCTTATCATAAGAGACAATTTTGACATGTCCTTTGCTACAAAAGGATTGGGCTACCTTGCTGCACTTTATTTATCGTTACCGTTACTTGCTCGTTACAAATTAACTTGCTATCAAACTACTCGTTACCAACAATTTCAGTACTTGCAGAGATTACCTTGCTCCACTTGTCATTTTCTTCTGCTTCTCGTTGGGTTTGGCACTCTTACTTATCGAAAGGACTACGATTGATCCCCTATGCTTGTGGGTCATAAGCGCCCAATGTGTCGTCATGTCCACGACAGACGAAGGAAGTATTCTTTAACAGTTTTGGTGCACTCTTTATTAATTAACAAGGCAACATCACATCCTTATTAGTTAATGGAATGAGACATAGTGCTTGCTATGAAAAGAATTAAGAAAAGAGTGACTTTTAGTTTTTACCGCTTTGTTAAGTTTGACGCTTATTACCCCATTCAACAATATTTATCTGAATTATCCCATTCAACAATATTTATCTGAATTACCCCATTCAAACACTTTTTATCTGAATTACCCCATCTAATAGCTTTTTATCCGAATTATATTTTAGGTAAAGATTAACCAATTATTTCTATAGCCCCTCTAGTGAAAAAAAAAAGAATCGAATAAAGAGTATTTGTTCTTTTACTACACAACGCATTGAGGGATTTATTTCTAGTACAATGCCTTCCGGAAGTGAACAATTTTTGAAGATATTGAACATGTTTTGGATGGTATGAACGTTTGAACAAAAAGAAAACAGAAAAGAAAAAGAAAAAATCCATGAAGAAAAGAGAAAAAAAATGCAAAAATGGAAAAAGAAAACAAGTTTAGGAAATTTCCAGATGGTTCCCAAAACCGGAATCGCTGTATTATCTGAACTGGAATCGCTGTATTATCTCGGCTCGCCATGTTGTGCTCAGTATGAAACGACGTTGATTATCACATAGAAAATTCCCTATGCAAGCACTAGCAGGCAGATCGCCTACAGGGTTGTGCCAAGCGGGGCGGCCCATCAAGCGACACTAATGAGAGTTTCCTGGAGCATTATCACAGCCAAGAGCGATTTTTAGGGAAACCTTTTTAGGAAAGGTTCTGAAAGATCCTCACGCAGTTTTTGCAAGCTGCCTAGCTGGTTTTCTTTCTTTTTCTGTTTTTTCAGTTCAATCGGTGTTTTGGGAACCCTTCATTTGTTTTTGGTTATCTTTCAGTATTTTTTATTTTTGTCTTTTCACTATTTTCTCGTTTCTATATGTACCTGGTTATGTTCTTATATTATTTTAATTCATAATCATTTATAGTTCATGGTAAATTTTCAAAATTGTGAATTTTCAAATTGGCAAACATGGAATGCATTTGTGATTTTCAAAATTTGCAAGTATGTTATTTAAATTCATGTTTTCTTCGTGTCCCCAACATGTATTTATACTCATGATTTTTTTTAATTTTTAGGAATATTGCTGCAAATTTCAGAACTGCTATTAATATACAAAGTTTTTTAACATTTGTAAAATAAAATGAAATTCATGAACATTTTTTTTGTTTCGAGAGCATTTTCTGAATTCATGAATTTTTCAAATTTACATGAACTTTTTCAAATTTACATGATTTGAAGAGAGAAGAGTTGGATGGATGCCATACTTTTGCATTATGCATATCTGTTAAGCTCCTGAGAGCATACTGCAAATAATGTGTCATAGTTTCTTCATGATCTTCTGTAGGTCCTAAAATCGAATGCGATTTAGCATCTGAGTTATAAACATGTAATACATGTAGGTACGAGTTTTGGTAGGGTAAACGACTTATTTGTCAAATCTACAAACGAAAAAACACCTTTCATTAACTAAACAAAATTTATTAATACTTACATTAACAATCTGCTTCCACTACAAAACATCAAGCATTTTACAAATTTTAACAATAATATATAAACGGGTCATATATTTGCGTCAAATTTAATATAGGTACATAATTTAAAATCATTGACTACCAAACCTGTTATGTTCTGATTGATCAACAATATATTTAGAAGCAGAAATAATCACTTCAGATATTTCCAGCCCGCGCATTGAGCGTTTGCCACTTTGCTAGTTCCCATGAAAAATAAATACTTAAAAGAAATTATTTTACGAAAATGTGGATGCCTCATGCTCTCAAGAACACTTTTCACATATATGTAAAATACATTATTTGCACATGGGCAATACAATAAGTTACAAGCCAAGTGTCTTCTAGTTCCACAATAGAGAACACACACAGGAGATACACGAATTTCTTATTTGCTAAGTAATAGATAAAGGTAGAACACCCAGGATAGATGCATTTTCATCTGCAGTTTACCTGTAAATTGAGCATAATGTTATATTTCCCGCTTCTTCAGTATCATTGTGAGACCATTTTTCATCTGCAGCGTACACGATAGCTTGGGCTGGATGCTCTGCCCTTCCACCAGCTCCATATCAAAGTTCCAAACTACCGCTGCCACCACAGTTGCCAGCTGCAGAACAGCGATTTCCTTTCCGGGGCACATCCTCGGGCCTGAGTTGAAGGACAAGAACTTGTGAGATGGTACGTATCTCAGCTTGTTGCCGTCCTCGGAGAGCCACCTATCTGGATTATAGTCCCGACAGTCTTCGCCCCAGATGGCCTCCATTCTCGCCATAGAGTGGAGAGAAATAAGGACGGTTTCGCCAGCATGCACCTGATGGCCACTCGGCATGATGGCATCTGCAACAACAGTCTTGCGCTCTATTGGTATTGGTGGGTACAACCTGAGTGTCTCATACAAGACAGCTTTCAGATAGACCAAAGATTTGGTCTCCTCCGGCTCAAATATAACCATGTCACTCGTACCCGTTGCTACTTTGTGCGATGCAATGGGTGAGAGTTCATTGCGGATGATTGAAATGATTTTAGGGTTCCGAGTAAGGCTGTAGAACATCCATGGCAAGGTAAAGCCAATTGTGTCCCTCCCACCAAACATAATGCTAAGGAGCTTTGCGCGGAGCAAGTCATCATCGGCGTAGTCTGGGTCGTTGATGTAGGAAGACAGGACATCCACACGCTGTTGCTCCCCATCATTACAAAGGTGTCCTCCGTTGACCCTTTTCCTCTCGATCATCTCCATGAAGAACCTTCGTATCACCCTATGAGCCATATTGAGCTTTCTCTCGGGGCCGATGTTCAACAACCTCATAGCTTTCCAGCAAGAGGCCGGCACGATGTGCCGAAAAAGGGCTACATCCATGACAGTGTCCATCGCAACCGCAACCTCCATGGGTGGCATGTCCAGGGACAAGAGGTTAGGGTCCACACCAAAGAGAGGCGTGGCGGCCAGGTCAAACACAAACCTCGCAATTACTTCTTGCATGTCAAATGGTGTGCTGGTACTCGCCATGTTGGTAAACAAGGGGAGGAGGCCATTCTTTACCTTGTCATGGCAGCAAGCCACCATACTGCCCACCAACTGTGGGCTGCTGATCACGCTCTGGAATTTTGCGCGCTGCAGACGCCACGATTCACCGTCGACTGTGAAGATGCCTCGATCCATGCTGTTGAAGATAGCTGCAAACTCCGGGCCCTTGGGGAAGTTTTTGTGGTTCGTTGTGAAGATGTGCCGGATGTTTGCAGGGTCGCAAGTCAGGAAGATGTTCCTTTGGGGAATAGGTAAGCTAAAGTTGTGTCCTGCATGGGCGAGATTCGCGGTGAAAAAATCAAGCAAGTTATGCAGGTTGGCAACGATTGCAGGCAACATGTGCACGATTGGCCAGTTTGTGGACAGTTCTGAGGACTTTTTTGATCTAATAGTAGACCTGAAGTATAAGTAGACAGAAACAAGAAGAATGAGCAACATGGAAATGAGCAGCTGTTGCAAGAACGAAATCGACATTGTTATCAAGAGTGTGTGACATGCAAGATGTAAGGCTTGTGCTGCAACGGACATGGTCAAGGCTTCATTTATATAGTAGTACCAGCGATGTGCACCCGTCTTCACATTGCAAAAGGCCGTTAAGGTACAAGAATCGATGTGCACACGTTTCACATTGAATAGTGTATGTCGACCAAGCAGTAATTGGCCTAGCTACTACCAGATATATATTACAACTCTAACAAAGAAGTATTTACCAAATTATAAAATATTTGCTTAACCATTAGGTTATTATTAATACGTACTATATATAAATATAGTCAAAACACATGCTCTCAAATGTGTCCACAGAAATATGTGCGTATAACAAATTTGTATCGATTCTGTGTGAAGCCAAGAGGTGCAAAATTTATGGAAATTTATAGGAAAACGTATCCAAAACTAAAATAATAAGTACATGTAAGGGCATTTTCAATGCCGACCCACAAATTCCTCTGGTATATGTCCATGTTTGTGTCCGGACGTGGTCCGCGGGGAGCCATCCAACGTTAATTACAAAGTATCTGGCTCAGAGGAGAAAAAGTAGGTGGGGACTATGCATGCGGTGGGCTATTTGTGGTGTGTTGTCCGGTTGGGAGGAGAGAGAGAGGAGAGGAGACCATCCATGTGAAGAGAGAGAAAAGAGAGGAGGACCATGCGGAGGATTTTGGTTGGTCAAGTGGATGTCCGGACTCCGGTACAGCTCCCTATGTTTGTCTCCATTTTACTGGAAAACGGACATCCGGACCACTTCGTCGACCGATGCAGGACCACGCTAGATTGCAAAAGTGAACAAAAGTGTCCGGTCAAATATATACCGGAGTTTTGCAGGACTCCCTTGCAGACGCCCTAATGTACTCCCTCTGATACATATTAAATTGACACTGGCCTAATTCAAAGTTTACTAACTTTGTACCAGACCTGCATAAATTAATATGGATCGGAGGGAATATATTTTTGAGCTACGTAATACGTAATATTTTATAATATTTGTTTAAACAAACTAATATGGTGTTGTGGTATCTGGTATGGACGAACAGGGGCAAGTGTACATTCTTAAAATCTAAACCGCTTGCTTTAGACAACATGAGAAGCATAATACCATGTATATACGCATGGGGTGTTATGAACTTATGATGAAGAAAGGTGTGTCGTTTCTTTGTCTACCTTATTCTCCTATCTAGTTAGCTAGGTTTCTAGGCCACCCAATAATTAATCTGTTGGGAGATGGATTAATGAAGGATTCAGTTTGGAGAATATCAGACGGTTCTGTGGAGGGTGTGGTATGTCAGGAACTCACTCACTCATGCTAAGCCAACGCCCTCTATTGAAGGCTCCCGGCTGTTACTATGCAGCTACATGCTCGGCCTCACGAATATTCAGGAATAGTGTACGGAGGAGATCATCAAGGGAAAAGGCATTGCAGTCGGGCGCCTGAGGAGGCCAAGGCTTGGGAGAAACCACCAGAATGGAAGGTGAAGCTGAATATGGATGGTGCCTTTCTGGAATCCACTGGAGCGGCTGGAGCTGGTATGATCCTGCGGGATGCACAGGGACAAATCGTGTTCTCCTTGTAGCGCTCCCTTCGGTGTTGTGGTTCTGCACTGGAAGCCGAGTTGTGTGCCTGCCTGGAGGGCATATCCCTTGCCTTACAATGGAGCTAGTAGGATATGTGGGTGCAGACTGATTCGGCCGATCTTGAAAGCATGATTAACAACAAGTCACGGGACTGCTCGCACCTGGGACACCTTGTCAACAAGATGCGCACCTCTTGAGCTTGGGCAGAAGTCTTGCTATTAGTAAAATACCCCATGACCAGAACTATGCCTACCATCTTCTCGCTAGATTTGGTCGACCGGATGGTCGAACTATGGTATGGTTAAGATCAGGCCCTGAAGAAATTTTAGGTTTCTCCTTCGGGATTTTATGTGACTCTTTTATTAATCAATACAACCCCCTTTACCCCGCAAAGAAATATTTAAATATAATAAGTGCAACCATCCTTTGCATACACATAAACGAAAAAAATGATAGAGCTCCGGATTCGATATTCAAAGATGAATAATTATCATGGTTTAAGCTTTTGATGCAAAATTCATTCAAAAATAGTCCTCCGATAACCGATCAGCATTTTTTTGCATCTAGATTCCAAATCCTCGAGATCGAGCATCCATACCTCATGCTCAAGGATCCCTACCGCAGTTGACGCGACATTCTCGAAAGTTGTGTCTTCTTGCTCGCTCTCGTGTGTGGCTTCATCCTGCTCAACTTTAAATAGGACATGCTACTCAGAGGTGTCAGACAGGCAAGCATGCGAGGGAGGAGATGTTGTGCGCCTTGTAGCCATGGGTTGCCCCCTGCCATGGAGATGAAGGGGAGGATCGGGATAGTGCATGTCATAAACGAGGAGTGGTTATGATTTCTTGTGCATAGCTGGATTTTGGGGGTTTGTTGTGCGTGAAAAATGATGGAAACAAGATATTCTTTCCTGGGCCAGTGGGAGGCACAAATGCTAGTTGTAAAAAGCGAGTGGGGATGGGATGGAAGCTGAGGAGGCAGACGACGCTATCAACACCCATCTTTGACCGAACTATGACGAGGGGTGATGGAGGGGTAAACTTAGACAGATATACGGCTCCAGGTTTTACATCTCATACCCATGTCTAGTTGGCGGAAGAAAAGAGGCCAAGTGATGAACACAGACTACTATAGGCGGCAGCGCTGCATCATGAAATGGACAAAAGAGAGCATCACAATGCACAGTTATAGGAACAATTCATGGTTAGTTACTTTCCCATAACAGACACCAATATTATCCAATCATATTCTTTTTTACAATCCTAACAAAACTAAGTACACTGATTTACTGACTGATAAGAGTCCTACGTAGGCTCCATTGACCTGACCCGGCTTAACTACGAGATTATTTCGCTAATACCCAAGGTACTGGGGGCTTCAGACATTCACTTGTACCGTCCAATCATGATGATCAATGTGATTTCCACATCCTGGCTAAAGGGTACGCCAATAGGGTGACCTCGCTCGCCGGTCACATTACGCACCCTAACTAGTCAGCCTTCATCCATGACTGTTATATTCTGGATGGGGTTCTGGCATTCCATGAAGTCCTTCATGAGGTTCGAACTAGAAGGGAGAGGGCGGTCTTTCTGAAGATTTACTTTCATAAAGCTTACGACACGGTCCATCGGTGCTCCATTCGGGAGGTCCTCGCCCGTAAGGGTTTCGAGTTTCGGTGGATTACCAGAGTGATGCAGATGGTAACTAGCGGCCACACCGCGGTGAGCATAAATGGTGAGATTGGACCCTTCTTCCCCACCCTATGTGTGGTTAGGCAATGCGATCCTTTCTCCCCCTTATTGTTCAATATGGTGGTTGATGCTCTCGCGGCCATTCTTGATAGGGCCACGATGGTAGGCCATATCTATGGCGTGGTTCTCCATCTGGTGGGAGGGGAGGGGTCTCCCTCCTCCAGTACGCCAATGACACCAATATTATGGTGGAGGGATCCACATAAGACATCACAAATATGTAATTCCTCCTCGTTTGTTTCCAACGGATGTGCTATCCAAACATCAAGATCGACAAGAGCTAACTAATGATTTTGGGATAGACTCCTGACGAGAGTCAGGACATCGGGGATCGCCTGAACTGCCCCTTGGGGTCTTTCCTGGCTTCCTACCTTGGGATCCCCATTAGTAACACCCGGCTATTTGTGGTGGCCAAGCTCAAGCACAGGGTCGAGCCGTGGCATAGCAGGTGGCTCTCCAAGGCGGCTAGGACTGTCCTCATTAACTCCTCCCTGTCGAGCATGCTCCTATTCATCATGAGCTTATACAGCCTTCATGAGACCCTACATCACGAGATCGCCAAATATCAGGCGTGATTCTCCTAGGCTGGGGAGGGAGACAGGCATAAGTATCATATGGTACGGTGGCCCGAGATCTGTAAACCCAGGGATCAGGACGGATTTAGTGATCATGTTGTCTAAATACATGAACATCACCCTCTTGACCCGCTCGCTTTGGCAGATTGCGAATGGTGAGGATGGGCTATGTCTTGAGATTATCATAGCCAAATACCTACGCGGACAATCTTTGGCCTTTTGCCAATGTACGGGTGGATCGTAGTTTTTGTAGTAGGCGATTCAACTGCTCCCTTTTCTCTGAACCGGATCCTCTATCTCGGTCGGATCCGTTTCGGCGACCCTCTTCTGGTTCGACCGTTGGGTGGGGGACAACCCCATTCGCCGTTAGATTCCCTTATCTGTTCTCCATTATAGTGGACCCAATGTTCTCCGTCGAGGCGGCCCTTATTGACTTAGGGCGCCTTGCATTTTGAAGGCCGCTTGGGCCTCCAAAACAAGTTTCCTGGGAGGTGCTTCTCGAGTCCATCGCCTTATAGGCCCCAGATGTTGACCATGCGCAGGATCAGATGTCTTGGACCCTTGAATCTTCTGGGCACTTCTCCACTAACTCCCTCTACCAGTCCATCGCGGCATCTCTTGGGCCGGAGCCCCTAGCCCAAGTGTGGTCTATTAGACTGCCGTTGAAGATTATGATCTTCCTGTGGCAATGGATTCGGGTCCGGGTTCCCTCTGGGGTGGAGGTACTCAAGCGAAATGGCCTGGCGATGGGTTCTGCCCGTTGTGAGCGACTGTGGAGGACTCTAATCACATTTTCTTCATTTGCGTGTTTGCACAGATCTTGTGGTCTTCCTTTCACGAGGTGGTTGGCAGACAATGGTGCAAGACCAACTTTCCCGACCTATGCGTCGAACTCCACGCATCCGCGCTGCTATTCCCACCACATTAGGTGGCTGGGTATTGGGGTCCTTACCTGGACGCTTTGGACGGTCCGCAATAAACTTGTGATTCAATGTACACCTCTTCGTCGATCGACTGACGCGGTTTTCGAAATATGTGGTTTCTTGCAGTTTTGGCGGCCGCTTAGCCGCCCGCGTGACCGAGGCGCCATCGACATCTTCATCGCAGATATTTTGTGCGCTGACCTTCCGGTTGGCTCCTCCACCTCCCCCACCAACCCCAATGCCGTATTAGTTCGTGCATGTGCGGCCATGATGGCAGTGGGCTATGTTATCCGTCCCCCTTTTTCTGTTTTTTCTTTGAGGGCTTTTTGAGCTGTGCCCTCGGTAGAACC
>NC_041391.1:85416612-85421117 GCF_002162155.2 Triticum dicoccoides
TATAAAGCAGGGTGAAAGATTTTTTCAGTAATTTACTGACTGATGTCTAGGAGGGCACCTCCTCCTCAATGGTAGAGCTTGTCTACACGGAGTTGATTTTCTACTCCTCTTTCTCCACCTCTTATGTGAACTTCCTATTTCACTTACTGTCTTACGCACCTCTCCTATGCCATACATACATATTTGATCTAAATTGTAGGGCTACTTCTACTAAAAAAATAAAAACATGCCATGCACCTTTTATCAAGAATTCGCCGAGAGCCGGAGCTCTAGGCAAACATGACACATGTCAGCTTCTGGTACATCGCAACAAAAAAGAAATGCACCAAACCAACCTGTGGTTGGATGTTTAGAGGGATAGTAGTATCCCCAGTCCACCAGGATTCAAGTCCTGGTGCTCGCATTATTCCTGGATTAATTCAGGATTTTCGGCGATGCGCATTTAGTGGGAGGAGACGTTTTCGTCGATGACGAAACGCCTACGGTAACTTCGTGAATCTGAAGATGATATGCCAGCTCAGTCTTTGGAAGGTGGTCATATTGGTATGGTGTGCGTGTGTGCGTTTTTAGGGGTGAGTGTATGCGCATATGTATGAGCGCTTGCATCCGTACTGTGTTAAAAAATACAAATTATTAGTCAAGAGTCGGAGCTCTTGGCCAAAATGACAGGTGTGAGCTCAGTATTTTTTTCGTTTTTCTCCTTTTATTATTTTTTGTATGTAAACATAATTAACCCCTTTTGTTATCACTAAGCCAGATTGCAATCCACAAACAGTTGTAGAGGCCAGCACTAGCTAGGAGAATAGACGGAAATATCAGGATGTCTCTCTATATAATACTGGTCGCTACGGGAGTAACAAGAGCAGACAGGCAACGGGCGTAACAATGGCAGCTACAGCTTGGTCGCTTGTCCTACTTGTGCTCCTGGTGGCGCAGCCGGATTCGTCGGAGGCGGCCGTCCAGCTGAATCCCAAGATCGTCAAGTGGAATGCCCACATAATATCCACAGTCCACAGCTTCGGCTACCTCATCTTCGACCTCTCCATCGGGACGCCGCCGCAGACTCTCTCCGTCGTCATGGACATCACCAGTCAGCTCGTCTGGGCGCAGTGCCGCGAACAAGGGCTCACGCAGGCGCGCACATTCAAGCCCGACCGCTCCTTCGCCCCCATCGGCTGCGACGACAGGGCATGCCAGAACCTGATCTCCGGCTACAACTGCACCGGCCCCGACGACCATTGCAGGTACCGCCGCGGCGCCATGTCCGGCAACCTAGCCACGGAGACGTTCAACTTCGGGACCACGTCTGTGAACGGCGTCGTGTTCGGCTGCAGCGACAACGTCACCGTGTGGGGCCTCAACGGCGCCTCCGGCTTCGCCGGGTTCAGCAGGGGCCCGCTCTCCCTCGTGACGCAGCTCCGCATCTCAAGGTTCTCCTACTTCATCGCGCGCCCCGGCGACAACAACGGCAACGACAACAGCTATCTCAGCTTGGGCGATGTGGACGCCGCGCCGGCCATGGGCAACAACAGCACGCCGCTGCTGGCAGCGGCAAAAAATCAGGAGAGTTATCTGTACTACGTCAACCTCACCGGCCTTCAGGTAGACGGCGAGCTCCTTGCCGGAATCCAGGCGGAGACCTTCGCCGTCCAGGAGGACGGCTCTGGCGGGGTGTTCCTGAGCACCACCTTGGCGGTCACCTTCATCCAAGAGGCCGCTTACAAGGTTCTGAGGCAGGAGCTGGTGAGCAGGATTCGGTCCCAGGGCGTAGCTCCGGTGGACGACACAGCCGCCGACGACCTGTGCTTCCTCACGGAGAACTTTCGCAAGGTGAAAGTTCCAAGGCTCGCGCTGGTGTTCGACGGCGCCGACGCGGCGATGGAGCTCGGTGTGGAGAACTACTTCTTCGTGTACGGCAATGAGAACACGTGCCTCACCATAGTTCCGTCGCCGACTGGCCGGTCCGTCCTGGGCAGCCTGCTGCAGACAGGCAGGATCATGACCTATGACATCCATGAAAATGGCGGCCAGCTGACATTTGAGCCGGTGGTGGCGGCTGCCCTGGAGCCAGCGGATGCGGGTGCCCCTCTGTCGGCGCATGCGTCGCTCGTGATGACGGCCACTCTTCTGGCCTGGGTGCTTTTCTTCCAGCAGTTCTAGCTAGCTAGGTCATGCGGCAATAATCCTGAAGAATGCTTACTCCATGGTGTATACTGAAACAATATGCATGTTCCGCCCCCTTGAGTCTGTCTGTCACGTCACTTTAGCCGTGTGTGTTATGTTATGTGTTGTGTACGTGGCCATGCATGTTCCTAGAGGTTGCATGTCTTGTTGCTTCTTGCTTTAGCCATTCTAATCTCAGCCGTTAATTAATGCTGACTCCATGGAATATACTGAAACAATATGCATGCCTTTCTTCTGTATAAACAAACGATTTGCATGCGGAGAAGATAGCAAGATCATGCCCAATAATCAAGTGCCGCCTGTCCTGATGGGGACAACCTAAAGGAGCTTTTTTCCTTTGCATTCTTTCTAAAAATTTCACTGATTCTCCATGTTCATATTTTTTCCTTTGCGAGAAATCTTCCAATCTATTTATCTTCAATCATGCCAGTACAACAAACATGACAGATAACAAAAATAAAATACATCAACCTAGAGATGACTACAAGCACTGAAGCGAGCCGAAGGCGCGCCACCCTCATCACCCCTACCTCGCCGGAGCCGGACAAAACTTGTTGTAATAAACAGTCGGAAAGTCGTCGTGCTAAGGCCCAATAGGACCAGCGCACCAGAAGAGCAATCGTCACCATTCAGGAGTAGCGTAGATTGGGAGGATCCAACCTGCAAACACAAGAAACGTCGACCAACTACAACTAGATACAAACAAATCCACCAAGGATGGACCCGCCAGAGACACACCTCCACACGTCCACTGACAATGCTAGACGCACTACCTGGATGCGTGAGAGGCGGGGGAAACGTTATTCCATCTTCAGGGTGCCACCACCGTCTTGTCTTCCTAAGTAGGACACAAATCCTAAGAAAACTCGAAGGAGCATCTAAAAACAGAGCCCTCCCGATGGCAAGGGCTGGGATCCATCATGCTGCCATGGCGCTAATGCCACCGGAGATGAGAAGGACCAGCGGCGGCGCCGACGGGAGGCAGTGGAACCCTCGACCTTTTGGGGGAGGTGGTGGCTGTCCAGCCTTCGGTTATATGTTCATCGTTCTTTCTTCATTTTTTCTTTGGCAAATCTTTTTTTTGGCAAACACCGTTCTTTCTTCACACAAGAGATCTCCTCTAAAATTAACGACATAATACCAGCACTGCATGCAGTTGGGATTTCGATGAATTTAAATCAACGGCTCGAAATAATCAGCAAGGTTTACCTCGAATTACCCATATGGCACCTGTTCAGTCATCGTAAAACATATATACTATAAGCACAATAGGGAAAAAATAGAGATTAGCTAAATAATCCCAAATAATCAGAAAGATTCGACCATTTATATGTATTCTCATCAAACAATAAGCATTGAATTTCAATTAGAGAAAAGTATAGCACCCCCTCCCTTCCAAATACTTCTTACTGGATCAAATCCCCTACAAAGTCTAAAACAGGAATCACCCACTCAACACCGTCGATCAACGATGACTACGCTGAACCCACCAAGTACCTCATCATCAAAGAATGCGATGGACGACCACCCAGTTTACCGACGGCCCCGGAAACCTGGAGCTGCTCCATGCATGCTTCAAAGGTACTACCTTCGAGATGATTGTCCTACACCAGATGATGTTTGCGATGGTTGAGATGCCTCGTATATGCATGTTTTAGTTACCTCTACATCCATGCCAACGACACATGGGAAAATATTTGGGAACGCTCTCCCTCACAAAGATGGACACACACAAGTTCTTGACACTTATCGCCACATATTTTTATGGATTCCTGATAAACAAATTCTTCCGACGGAGGTTGAAATGCGACGTTGTGGCAAAAAAATGTATTATTCCTTGGTGAGGGGAGGCGACAGACATGTTACTGCAGGGTGGTGAGAGGAAAGTTCCTACAACAGGCACCACGTGCTACAATGGCGGCGACCACAAGATGCAACCACGGCGTCTGCCAGCTATGACGACACCGGACAGATGTGAATGCAGACTGCGCCCGGGGATATTGCGGTTGTGCTCCGACAATGCTCTGATCGGCAGCTGGGGATGTTGGGAAGGGCTACATCGACTACCAGGAAGGGAATTGCATCCGGCTACCGCGTGCATCTGGTGAGTGCAAAGCTGCAACCACAGCACGGCTACGACAGAGATGGCGGGAGCAGGTATCCGATGTGTTGGAGCTGGCGCGACAACCTGCACGAGAAGCTGTGACCTCGTGTGTACCATGCTAGAGCAGGTATCCGATGTGTTGGAGCCGGCGCCTGGCGAATGCTGGAACCAGTGTCCCAAGGTGCCTGGCGAAAGTTGCAACCACATGCACAGGAGT
>NC_041391.1:85421461-85423519 GCF_002162155.2 Triticum dicoccoides
TGCAGAAAGTCGGCGAGGTTGACGGTAGTGACCTTGTGCTCCGGGATGATGAGGGGCTGCAACATCAATAGCTCATGCTGGAACCAGGCACAGGCTCGACCGGCTTCATCCTCGTTTTTTTGCAGCGGCCATGGCCACCACAACTGGGGAAGGGGAGAGGGATGTGGACATCCTTGCTGCAGGTAATGCGATTGCGCGCAGGACATGCTTGATGTGCTGTTTACTGGCGGGGAAGCCCGGATGCGGGATTAGAAGAAAAAGAGGCGCGAGGGAAGAACACTCCAATTACGGGGATGAGATCTAGATGGTTGACGAAAGTGTGATCATATGTCTCAGAAGGCCACCGGCTCGAATCCCTGGTCGGTTGGTCGTGTGAGTCTAGCGTTTTAACCCCTGACCAGTCGTTTACTATGTTGTTGGATCTCTAATCAACATTTTTTGGGTGAAAAAAGAGTGTTTTTTATTGACTCAAAATGTACCTTTTATCAACAGTGTTGCTACTTTACTTGCTTATTTATTTGACCAAGGCTCCCATTTTTCAACTGGAAAGCAGGTTGTGGTTGGGAAGCACAAGCCGATTGCCATTGCTAATTACGTGCACTTAAGAGGTAGCTTATGTGTACGGCTCAGATAGTTTGCCACCTACAACACCATGTTGGCCGGCCCTGCACGCCTATAAATATAGGGTGCAGGAGGATGAAGCACACACACCAAGCATATCTCTTCTTTCCATTCTTCCTTCATATCCTCTCCTTCACAAAATTAAAGCAAGATGGCTGGCACACTGAACGAAGCAAATATTACCGAGTACTTCAAGAACAAGAGCATGCTTATCACGGGAGCCACGGGCTTTCTTGGGAAGAGTAAATATGATGACAAACTTATATATAAATATGATGATATCCACAGGAGCCACTGGCTTTCTTGGCAAGAGTAAATATGATGACAAACATATATATAAATATGATGATTTTCACGGGAGCCACCGTCATTTTTGTACTATATTAACATGTCTTGATAATTTCTGAAGAGCCACGGGCATTCTTGTTGTATATTAACATGTCTTGTTAATTTCTGAAGAACAGATCGTGCATCCATCCATAACACTTCTTGGTCTCGTGTGTTATAGTTATACACTTTCTTGGCAGTGTATTTTTCTCATCTGATACTTCTTGGTCTCGTGGGACGCAGTACTAGTGGAGAAGATACTGAGGGTCCAGCCGGACGTGAAGAGGATCTACCTGCTGGTGCGGGCGGCGGATGCAGCGGCCGCAAGGCAGCGGGTGGAGACCGAGGTGCGTGCCTATCCCTGATTCCTCGTTCACCACCACCATCCTCATCTGGCCCTTACACCAATCTCTCGGTCACTTCTGTTCTTCTTGTCACAATCCCTTTCCTATATAGTACTATTAGAGCATGCACACAGCGCCAGAACCATGGTTCTTTACTAATTAGTGAGATCATGCTGCATGGAAATTATGGAAGTTGTTCTAAGACAAGGAAAACCAAAAGATGCACCCACTGGTCTGTTGTGTGTGTGTGTGCCTGTTTCATACTTGTGTTTTTTCTTTTCTTAATTAGGCATGAATTATATAGCGTGCTACACAAGAGGTCCTGCACCAAGGGACTTTGGTCCAAACAGATGAACAAACATTTTAAATGACACGCT
Source organism: Triticum dicoccoides (assembly GCF_002162155.2). Taxonomy (NCBI): domain Eukaryota; kingdom Viridiplantae; phylum Streptophyta; class Magnoliopsida; order Poales; family Poaceae; genus Triticum; species Triticum dicoccoides. The sequence goes on from NC_041391.1 coordinate 85,423,131, forward strand.
ATAACACCACTATAGCCCGCCAGTAAAACAAAAAACTACAGGTCCAGTGCATAGAGTGGCCGTGGAGTACACCGCTCATTCTTTCCTAGAAAGTTAAATGCCAATATATGTTCTAGCATCTTTTGGTGTGGCGGTCTGAATTTTCATGGATAGGCAGAACAATAAGCCAGACAAGTGTCATCCACTTATTGTCCAGAAGCTAATACTGAACTACATATATGCCGACCAAATTAATCTCATGTGTTATTTGTTTTCAACAAAGTGAATATATTAATATCGTCGTGATACCAATTACAACCAGCCTGTGCACCAAAAAAAATATCCAACTAGACATCGAGGATGCACACAGCCAAAAAGAGAAAAAAAAGAAGAAAAAAAAATCCCGGCCA
>NC_041391.1:85423990-85459822 GCF_002162155.2 Triticum dicoccoides
TATACATTATATCATTAGAAACTCCTTTTACATAGGAATCTAACGGTATGCTTTGTGTAACATGCATGTCATATATTACTGCTCTAACCCATGATCAAATAGAACCTCAAAAAACATATTAGGCCTTATATATAGTTGACTTTCGGCACATCACTGCCAAAACCACCTTAAAAGAAAGGTATACATAGTTGACACAAAATCGGAAATCGAATTAGGCTCTTGCCTTTGCAAAAATAATAGATGTCTTTATTGTTACACCAAAATTCTACCTCGAAGTTTTTATAGGGGAAAGCTTAAGCATTTTGACCTGTGCAAAAAAAAAAAGTCGAATGCCAAATGTTTCCTCCAAATGTTACACTTATTTTTGTTTTTTTCAATGATGAAGCACTGACATTCCGTTTCACATGAAAATTGTCAAGCACAATTGTTACACCGACATGAAAATAATTAAGTATAACTAGAAGCACCTGTAATCCTAAATACAATAAAAATATGTGAAACATCTAACAAGAGAAAACACTTTTGTATTACAGCTAAAAGAAAATCCTTTCTAACAAAAATGTGAACTACATAAGTATGATTTAATTGCTGACACATATATTGTGTACTACATAAGTATGATGCAATTGCTCACACTTATATTGTGCACAGAAATACAAAATATAATGAAAAATAAATTATGACTAACATGCTTGAGTTGATGATGTGGCAGCGCTAAATGCAACAAGCTATAATTTATGATTTAAATGCATGACTTGCATTGCTTATATTGTATGGTTACATAGCTAGAAAAGTAGTGACTGATAGCATTTTAGAGGATGAGTTATTGCAGTAAATCAAGCCGTTTGCGGAACCTAGTTCACTATATTTGGTAATACGACACCAAAATCCTTGTGGTATGTTAGGCTTTAGATGCACATAGGGGCACCAAAATTTTCTTTCTTTTCATTTCCAAATGTCTAAATGTCAAACCCTGAAATCTTAATTTTCAAGTTGATAAACATTTATAGTACCAGGACCAGATGAGATGATGCTCTCGTCGTTTGCTAGCACCAAGCTACTCATTCATGCTGCTGCTAGTAGTGTGTAAATAGTGTGCAGAACCAATTTAGAAGCACAGTAATATTTTTTTTCCCAAAAGATGTCGAGATAGCACATAGGGCAGTCCTGCGGCAGCATTTTCTTTGTGAGAAACAGAACATTGTTCCCAGTACTCTGGAATATTGTATTTCTGCCAGCAAACAAAAGCAAAGCAAGAGACAGGTGGTATAAATCAATTGCACTGCAAACTTTATCGTGTTAGTCAAACATGATATGATATGATGGGGTTAGCTAACTTGGAACTCTCCATGGAGGTGGTGGGGAAGGAGCTGTTCAGGGTGCTGCGGCAGCGGCACGGCTCCGGGTTCGATGCCTTCATCGCGGAGAAAGTTGTGGCACTGGCTGGCGATGTTAGACATGAGGGCTTTGGTGTGGAGGCTGAGACACTGCATGAGCTCCGGCTCACCGACGAACTCAACATCATCATCAATAGCGCCGCCACCACCAATTTCTATGAAAGGTATCATTCACATAACTTAAACGCATAGGTGCAGCAACATTTTCTGGTCTCTGAAACAGTAGAATGTACTTGTGCGTTTGTGCGTGAAGGTACGACGAGGCCCTGGATGTGAACGTGATGGGGGTGAAGCACATCTGTGACTTCGCCGGGAGGTGCCCCAACCTTGATGTGCTCCTCCATGTCTCCACAGCCTACGTTGCTGGTGAGAAGCAGGGGCTGGTGTCGGAGAGGCCATTGAGGGACGGCGAGACACTTAGAGATGGGACCCACCTCGAGATTGACGCGGAGGTGAGGCTGGCCAGGGACCTGAGTAATCAGATGGAAGCCGACAATGACATTTATATGTCACCCAAGGTCAAGAGGAAGGCAATGAAGGACCTTGGCCTCACCAGGTTAGGAATCTTCACATAAAGGTCAATGTTTCTTCAATGTTAACATTGAAACCTTTTTTTGAACATATGTTAAAACTGAAACAGAATGTCAGAATTGGGACTAATTAACATATATATGCTGTGATCCTCGTATTTTTTTCCTCTTCCAAAAGGGCTCGACACTTTGGGTGGCCAAACACGTATGTCTTCACTAAGTCCATGGGGGAGATGACGCTGGGCCAGATGACGCGCGGGGGCCGTGTGTCAGTCCTTATCATCCGGCCCAGCATGATCACCAGTGTCCAGAACGACCCGCTTCCAGGATGGATAGAGGGCGCCAGGTTTGTTCGAGTTCATACACAAATTTCAAATACGTTGAAAGTCCAAAACATGAGTTTGTTGCGTGTTTCAAACTTTGAAATTAAACCGTGCAGGACTATCGACATGATCCTTATCGGGTACGCAAAGCAGAGCATATCGTGCTTCCTAGCCGACCTGGACCTCACCATGGACGTGGTAATTCATTACTATTTCATTCATCAAACGTAGAGCTACTACTACTGTTCTGCTCTGCTGTAATGAGCTGCACTCACTCTTTTTCAAAATATGTGCCCCATTTGATTTTGAATGGTCTTTGATGCATGAGTTTGACCATTAATATATACCCAAGTACCTAGACTGAAAATATATAAATAGTATCATTTTATTTATCTTCTAAAACAATTTTATTTCATGTAATTATAGCATTTTAGTAGGCACTAGGCATACGACTAGTAAAAATCATAGTCAAAGTTGTATGATGAAGACAAAATTAGTCGAACGGAGCTTATATTTTGAAAGGATGGAGTACCACATCTGCTGCAAAGCTGGCCGCGACTCTAGGTACTAGTACAGGGTGAGACCATGATGCGGTAAGTTGCACATATGGCCTCTAGCTGTGACAACAACGGCCATGTGTCTGCTGCACTAAGTTGCACTATTGCATTGTATAGCCAGGCCCGCATAGGGTATCTGCATCATCGAACATAGCCATACTTATAGCTGCATGTTTAATTCATTGAAATGAATATTTCGTTACTAGTTACAGCTAGATTATATATATGCTGCTACTAGATTACATTCATGTGTTCATCAAATGTGAAATGGCGTAGATGCCGGGCGATATGGTTGTTAATGCAATGATGGTGGCCACAGTGGCGCACTCCTACACTCAGTCGTCGAGGTCGGAGAAGAGGCCGCATCAGCGAACTCAGTCGGTGCTGCCGGCAGTGTTGCAGGTGTACCACGTGACCTCGTCGCTGCGGCACCCGGCGCCATATGCGGTGCTGTACCGGACAGGGATCCGATACTTCGAGGAGCACCCATGGGTGGGTCGTGACGGCCGCACTGTCCGCACCCGCAAGATGCGATTCCTTGGCAGCATCGCAAAGTTCCACCTTTTCATGGTGCTCAAGTACCGGCTACCGCTGGAACTCCTCCGCCTGCTCTCCATCCTCTGTTTCGGCCTCTTTGGCCTTGCCGCTCTCTACCAGGACCTCGCACGCAATTACAGGTATAGTCTAAAATATGATTTCTTTGCTGTTGTACCATCTAGATTTTCAACCGTTGGCTATTCAACTTGTATGTTGCAGGTTGGTGATGCAGCTGGTGGACCTGTATGGGCCCTTTTCGCTCTTCAAGGGCTGCTTCGAAGACGTCAACCTTAACAAGCTCAGGCTTGCAATGGCTGACCATCCCACTACGACCAGCCCACTGTTCAACTTTGACCCCAAGACGGTTGACTGGGACGACTACTTCTATAGGGTCCACATCCCTGGGGTCATGAAATATGTCCTCGAGTGATGCTCCATTTGAATCGATGAAATGGATGCTAGCTTGTTCCGTGGGTATTATTGCTGGAGTACTTATTGTATTGTTATTTTCGAAATTAATTTAATAAGTGACAACCTGGGTGCAGCCCTCACCATGTAACCACGTGAGCAACTTTGTTTTCAATAAAAGGTGCAAGTTATTTGGCACTTATACACTAGATAGGCTGACAAAAGCTATTTTGCTTAAGTTTTGCCTCCGCTGCAACACTTTCTTGAGATGTTACTCTTTTTTTTCAAGGCTTTCTTCGGTGTGTGTGCCATAGATCCCCTAGAGTGAGTTCTGTTGTGCATGGTGCTCGCATGCGTGTGTTTGTTGTGTGCATTGTTTCATATGTAGCCTCCAGTATGTGGTTTCTGATGTTGGTTTAATGAAAATTGTAGCAGGTGACTATAAAAGTTTTTTTACAAGAATGTTTTCCTATGTATTCATAAAACATCATGGTTGTACAGGGAAACCATGAAATTATAAAAAATTTACACCAACGTCCGTAGACCACCTCACGACAACTACAATCACTGGAGCGAGCCAAATGCGCACCACCTCCATTGCCTCACTGGAGCGAGCCGGAGGCGCACCACCTCCATTGCCTCACTGGAGCGAGCCGGAGGCGCACCACCTCCATTGCCCTATGAAAGTGAGTGCGATGAAACCATCTTCATGACTACAAACCTAGCATGAGGAGGATCCTATTTTTCATGGGCATTTTTTAATTCGTCTGATACCATATAGAGGTTAATTAGCCATCCTCTATACACGGTGAGCTAATTAATCGGATTAGTCAGCTGAGGTGTTGGCTCTACTTAAATTGGAGTGTGCGCTACATGACTTTGGGGATGTCCACCCAATCGATTATGGGATGACATACACCTCAGCCAAATCTTATCACCTACTCGTGTGCATGTTGCAACATGAACAAACTGGGTCATGCGGTACGTTGATGAACTGAACATGCACACCCTATATGATGGTTTAATACATATGATATAGGTTAAGACATAATGCATTGAGAGTGTCCTTCGGGCAACTGAGTACATTAATGAAATCCCCTCGATTAACAAACAAGAAATCCTGATTTAGAAAATATGGATGCGACTAAGTGGCATGCTAAACTAATAATACCAAATAGTGTATAACATAAATGTCGATGACCTGTGGGGAGGTCCTAAGTGCTCCTTATGACCGGCACTAAGGCTCGTTTCATGATTAATATGTGTGCGCTATGAATTTCATTTAGACATTGGCATGTGCCTTCCTGCTGCCGCAAGTAACTGTCCTGACGTTGGCGTGCCGCCGTGGTGGGCGTTTTAATGGACATGTCAACTAGTGTTTTCTTCATACGTTAGCATGCGACATTGTGTTTCGCATACAGTTCACATTAATTTAGAATACACACTTACTTTTGAAGGGTAGGCTACATTTCATTGGCGGCAACACACTGGCTTATGTGCTAGTCCTGCTGAATTGTTGGATTGATAAATATTTGAGGAAGAAAAGACCAAATTCACTCCTCTCCTTGGCCCCACTATATGAAAAGCAATAAAAGCCAACTACCTAGAATACTTACCAATGGCCCAAGGTTAAAAGTAATCCAAATACTAGACTCGGCATCAAGGGTTCGGTTTACACCATATGAACAGCCGGTTGAAAGACGAGTGTTTTTTGTCAGGTACTCCACATTGTATAGGACGTGTGCTATATCCTCGTACTGGCAGCATAAAGGCCTTTGAAGGCTGGCCAGCGTTAACACCTGTGGTATGAGGCACCAAGGTATAAGCTGAGTGCCATTTGAGGCTACTCAGAATCTAGGTTGCCGATTGTTGGATAGTCGGCATCGATTTCTACAAGAGTCCCCATGTGGCTTCCGCATGGCACCTCTTAAGCCAAGTGACAATGGGAGCACCCCAAGATTATAGATTGCTGATAAGACCTATATGCATTGTGTCTTTTGGTTCCTACTCAGCCTGTAAGTTGTCGAGGGTCCGTCTACCGACATTCATCTCCGGAAGGAATTTCCAGGGGCTGTGATGTATCCTGGCCCGTAAAAGCCGCGTAGGAACGCCTCCTACCCGGCTTATGCCTACACTGAGTGGTGCCTGAGCCAACTAGAACCCTCGGCTCTCACCTATAAGCTGAGTGGTAACCGAGTGTACCACTCGGATTACTGTCTACTAGTTATTTCTAATTTCTTACTAAAGGAGCCATGCAATTCAGCGCATATATATACACACTGGGATGTTACTATCATTATAATGGTGTGATGAGGAGGTAGTGCAGTGATAAGATATCTCCCTCCTTCCATGACTTTTGATAGGCGTTAAATGGAAACCACATTTAGCCGCGTCCACAAGAAGACCGTTAATATTGTTGCCTTTACCTGTAATGCGGTGGAATGATGATGGCATGCTGTGATTCGTAGCTGCGACATCATGCACATATCTATAATGGTTCCTCCCACTTATATAAACACATAAAGATGATTAGTTATCTGAACCCAGAATTATGCAATCGCATAATTAAGTAATGTACAGATTCCATGAGACCTTAGCCCTATTGCAGATTTCATCATTTTTGCATTACTCTTGTTGGTTAATATTACTGCATTTAAATTCTTGTTACAAATCTCTTGCAAAATTACCACGCCCACGCGCTGTTGTGTCAGGCCAAATATACTTGGAGACACATTTCGATTAATCTTTATGAGAAGCGAGTACCATTTCATGTGCTTTGAGAGACCATCTATGAAGCGAGTGGGTATAACGAAAAATAAGCTGCAAAGAAGAAGAATTTTTGACATTAAAAAATCATTCCTACATCGTTAAAGTGACCGTAATAAAACATACACTCTGGCCGTTAGTAGTATTCTAAACCTATATGAAATTGCATGTAGCCAGATATCGTATTGTCTATTCCTGTTCTCACTGTCCTATTCTATTGACGCCATCGTATGCTGATTGTTGTTCTGATATAAGGATTCGGCCGGGATAAAGAGCACAAGATAATGAGTTTGGCAGTTTGGCTTGACTGATGTGAGTTTTAAAATAACTAGCACTGGCCCCTCTTCTGCACTGTATCCCACCATTTTCTAACTTTCCTGTTGGTATCAACAACGATCTCTTAGTTCAGCATGGTAATCATGACATGCTGGTTAATGGTGGAGATTACTATCTTGAAGAAGATAATGAGGCTGCTTATCAAGGGAATGTATCCCAAACCTTAGGGCAAGTCCATGCTGACACATGGCAATTAGTTCAGCTAATTGAAGGTCAGCAAGATTCTGGTAGGATTAGCATTACTACTGAGTACTGACACGATCCGGCGCCAGTGGTGGACACGTCGCTGCATCTTGGTGTCGGATGGGAGGAGCAACAAGGCGGCAATGCTGCATCTTGAAGTGTCGTTTATTTCCTGTAACATCACTGTGCCCTTGTTCATGTCATACTACTATGGTTATATTGATGTCCTGTACTTATTGATTGATTCACGGCCTTCAAGCCAGTTCCGCTTAGACCAAGTCATTAATCTCAACGGGGCTAACAATTTAAAGGAGCAAGTAAACGAAAAGTATATGTACCGGTAAAACTAATCAAGAGCAAGAGCTCGTTGGTCATTCTTTGAGATTAACAGCCGATTAAGGGTCTGTGTGATCTGCACCGGCAAGGCACTAATTTTTTCTAGTCAGTTCTAGTAGGTCGTGACGGGAATTGTGCATGCATGGCAGAGGTTCGGATGATCCGCCGAGGGTTGCCAGGTAAACTTGGCGGTGACGGGTCGGCAAAACCATGGTCACTGAAGTCCATACACATGGGGGGAAGCTCTGAGGATCAACCGAGTGCACACGAGCTAGGTCGTCCAGTTTTTTCTTTTTGTTTTCTGTTGACCGTGGAGGCTAACAGACTTTTGTGCTGTATAATCTCTTTCTAGCTAGAAAAATCAAATGGGTAGGGAATTTTTTTTAATGTAGGGCATCGGGAGAAGTCTGTTGCCCTATTTTTTTTTGTCTCGTCTCATTGATGGACTCAAATAACGGAAAACTAATCTATGACATGGCCCTGTTGTTTTTTGTTCTTTGTTTTTACGATAGCATAGATGAATCCTGGAGACGTGTGTGCTTTCGTATGAGTTAGATCAAATCCGTCAATTTGTGTTTTAAAGCAAGACATTTTCTACGTAATGGCAAGGGTGGGTAATTTCGAGATGATTACCTTGAAAGTAAATCCAAGGGCTGTGATTTTCTGATTTACATAATTAAAGCCCAGATATTTCTAATTATATTGAAATTTTCTAGCCTATTTATCTTTTATCTGGTTAGACCGTAAAGCACATTATATATATAATAGATAGATAGATAGTAGATGATGAACGCTGGGATGGGTTGTGTAGGTAGTGGTACGTGGATATTTTTTTGTGCTAGACTGTGTTTGAATCCTAATCTGGCACTTATTGAATATTACGTCTTTTTATATATGCATTAGGTGCGTGCTTGTGCATGCACATCCATCTCTCGCTTGCGATATTCAAAGGGAGTTAGGGCATGTACAATGGTGCTATCTCAGGAGTGCCACGTAGGATACATGATGAGATGGCGGAAAGAGAACTCATAAGAAAAGGCTTGTCTTCTCTTATTTAAGAGAAGACAAGAGATGATCTCTTAGCACAATATGTCTCACCATGTTTTTAGGAATTGTTGGTTATTGAAGATAAGGCTAAGAGATGACCCATTGTAGACACTATTTTTTGTCATCTATAGATTACATGCAGGACTTAAGATAAGACTATCTTATCAACCATTGTACTTGCCCTTATTAATTTCGCATCACCTTGTCCCATAGTCTTCTCTATGTTAGTTTCCAACCCCCTTGTTTTCCACTAGATAGTTTTGGTAATCTCAACTTATCCATATAAAGTAAAAAATAACGACCCCTCTAGCTGGCGAACGTTCGCCTACTAGGGTGGCATCTGCGAACCACCTGGCTGGCGGTTTTTGTGTTCGGTGAGTATGTATGGTAAAAGTGCCACCATAGGATCTAGATCTGACGGCTTTGAGTGGCCATTGGAATCTCATCCCCACCGACCGTTTGCCAGTCACAATTTCTCAAAAATAGTGTAACTTGGAATAATCAAAACCAAATCGGTACTTTGCATTACATGTCCTCGCTCTATCAACACTAAAATTATTATCGAGCATGGGACGAGAGGATAATGTTAGTTATGAAAAGTACCATTCTCTTTTGGTTCACTTCAACATTAATTTATGGAAAATGTCATCGAGCGTTGGACAAGAGGAACATGTTAATTATGGACTTTATCATTCTTTTTTGATTTTTACTACAACTTGTGAAGTGTAGTTAAATTGTCCTCAAGCGACGATCTCTTTGATTTATTGGAAGTATCATTTTGTGTACACCCCCCCCCCCTCACACACACATAAGATATCTCGTTCCCTTTCCATCATCTCAACATTCGTCCATGTCGGGGGAAACTGCCCGCCACGAACACCTATGGGACCGGAGCCCCTTGTCTGTGCGGTACGAGGGCGGAGGGAGCACGAAGAGCAGATCGTAGCGAGCACGCGGGCAGTTTTTACCCAGGTTCGGGCCGCGGTGAACGCGTAAAACCCTACTCCTGCTTGATTGTATTGAGCTCGGGAGCTTGAAGAGCTACAGTAGCAGCTACACCGAGCGCGAGAGTTGCAAAGGTTTCGAACCCCCTCCACGTTGTGCATGGGCCTCCTTTTATAGTGCAAGGGGTCACCGACAGGTGTCAACGTAGGAGAAAAAGGGTAAAAACGTAAAAGAGATGGTAGTTGGAATAGTGCGGGAACAGTGGAGCTACAGTGCGTGAACAGTGGTCGCTACCTACTTTGACAGTGGGGGACAAGGGCATTTAATGCCCGTCGCCGTCGACCCCAAAAGTTCCCGCCCTAATGTCTCCGTCTGCCACGGTGATGGCTCCACCACCGTGGAGTGCTACCGTGTCCCCCAGGCTGCACAGTCATCCGCCACGCGTCCCTGGAAAGGCCCCAGGGCGACGCGTGGGCCGATGAGCTGGAGCGCGGGCACACAGCGCAACTCTCCCGGCAAGCACCTTGCCGGGGTCTTGACTTTGCCGGGCCCGGGAGCTTGCCGGACTCTGTAGCTTATCGCTCCCCGGGCCTTCGCCGGGACGCATATAGCGCCGAGGCGTGTCTTCTATGATGTAATCTCCTAGTCTTCCTGGCAAGCTCTTCTTGCCAGGGCCTTGCGTGAGTGAGGTAACCTTGAGTCTGGAACGGCCTTCCCGGCAAGCTCCGCTTGCCGGGGTCTCGATCTTCTGTCTTGTATACTTCGTCTTTGAATGGTTTGACATGGAGCAGGAAGGTCTTCGGCGAGCACGTGGTAAACCCTGCCGCGGGAAGCTGCAACCGCCCGTGCACAAGTTGGGGTACTGAGGTACCCCTACCTTAGTACACCGACAGGAGCCCCCGGGCCTGGGCCACACACGGTGCCGAGCGCTGTTGGGCCAGGCCCAAAACAGTGCACGGGCACACGCGGCCCACGGCGCGCCGAATCCACTTCCGCATCTGCCGCATCCCCCCGTAACGGCACGCGTCGATTGCGGCGTCGTGGGATGGGACGTGCCCACGTTCTTTTAATGGAAAGAGCGAAACGCCCCCCACTTCCCCATAAAAGCAGAGGAAGCAGGAGCGGTTCCCCTCCTTTCGCTTTCATTGCATCCTCTTCCTCTTCCAGAGATCCCCTTTGTGCTCCGCCTCCAAACCTCCGCCGCCGCCGCCTGCATCTCCAGCGCCGCCGGGCTCTTCGTCCCCCTTCCTCCGCCGCCTCCGCCATGGCCCCGAAGACCGAGAAGGCGAAGGCGGAGAAGGCCAGGAAGGAGAAGTCGGAGCAAGCGGCGAGGCTCACCGAGTACCGGAAGCGGAACCTCGTCTTCCCGCCGAGGCTCAGCGCGCGCGAGCTCTGGAACAAGTATTACTTGTTCTGGTCCAAGGGAACCAAGGCGCTCCCCCGCACTCGAGCTTATCCGGCCGCCGCCAAGGACAACTACCCCGGCGGGTACTATTTCTTCGCAGCCTTCTTCCACTGCGGTCTTTGCCCTCCTTTTTCTGAATTCTTCTGTGACGTCATGCACACCTACGGCTTCCATCTTCTTGACTTCACCCCCAACGCCATCCTTACCATGGCGGTTTTCGCACACATGTGCGAAAACTACATAGGAATTCATCCCAACGTAGCGCTGTTTAGGCATTTCTTCACTCCTAGAGTAGAGGCTGGCGCCCCCCTCTCCGGAGGGATATCTTGGGTTTTTCGTCTGAACAAGAAGGAGTCTTACTTGCCGGGGGAGCTCCGCGGCAAGTGGGAAGAGTGGCGTGCTGACTGGTGCTGGATCGTTGAAGACGAGCCGCAGCACTTCACCGCGCCGCGCACAACTCCTATCGTGCGCGGCAGGGACTGGAGCGAGCTGGATCCGGACGACGTCAAGCTCAACATCGCCCTCATCCGGATTCTTCGTCTTCGAGTAGCAAAGTTGTCTGTCGCAGAAGTAGGTGCAGACTTCCTCCGCCGCCGCATCGCCCCTCTCCAAGACAGGAAAAGGCCGGCCTGGGAGTATGGCAACGCAGCGGATATAATGAGGCTGCGCCCCAGGCTAAACTTCAACTTCACGTCGCTGGAGCTGAAGGGGATGGTCCGGGAACTGTTTAAGCACGACCCGGCCCACCCGGAATGGTTCAGGAGTCCCCGGGGAGTGGTGCCCCTCTGCAACAGCACAGCCAGGGACAACCTCCGCGCCATGATGCCTGCGTGCGACTCGCACGGCGTGGACCGCACATGGATTCCGCCCAAGCCAATAGACGTCCTCAGCTTCTTCGACAACCTTGTGGAGGTGGCGAAGAACAAGAACGAGACCCGGGGGCTGACACGGGACACCACGGACCAGGAGATAGCGTACATCGCTTCTCGACTTGAAGAGGCCGCTGCAGCCGCAGCGGCAGGAGAGTTCGGCTACACGCCCGAGGAGGCAGAGGCTGCGGAAGCGTCCTGCCAAGCGGAGGAGGCGGAGATCCGCAGACTACTGCAGCTTCCTCCCGACGCGCTCGCCGGGGTCCCCTCGTTGAGGCACTCCGGGATCCCCGGAATCGTGGCCGAGGCCGCGGCAAGGGGTGACGCTGCCGGAGGGAACAGAGGCGCCGCAGGAAGCGAGGGCGCCGGAGGGAGCGGAGGCGCCAGAGGGAAAGAGGCCGCAGCGCAGGGCGCTGGGTCCGGCAAGCCAGCCGGGGAGGAGGAGGAGGAGGACGCCGAGGCCGCCGAGGACTCCGGCGGGTCCACGGAGCTTTACGCCGACGACCTCTCCTCGTCGTCGGAGACCTCCCCGCCCCGGGAAAGCCCTAGGCGTTCCCCACTGAAGCGTCTCCGGAAGGCGGCGACGGGAGCGAGGGCGCAGGCGCCCCGGCAACAACCAGCTCGCCGGGCAGCGCGAGCTCCTCGGGGGAGCCAAGCTGCACCGGGGGCGACCGGCGCACCAGCCACGGCGGAGGCAGCCCGTGCGCAGGCCACGGCAGAGGCGCCCCGCAAGTCGACGTCGGGCAGACAGGAGTCTTCTCGGAGCCGAGCGGTGGCTCCGCCCGCTCCCCGGGCCCCGGCTGCCACAGGGGCTGGGTCTTCGCAGCCCCCAGTCCCAGGGACCGCCAAGCGCCCGAGGGAGTCTTCGCCTCCCGCTCCTCGCGCAGACGCGCCCCAGGTGGAGTATGACTTCTCCGCCTTGAGCGAAGACGACGAGGAGGAACAGGAGTAAGTATTCGAGATCTTACATCTTCTCAAATTTCGCCTTGATTATTGTTGAAGCTAATCTTGTTTCTTGCTTTGATTTCAGGACCTTGGCGGAGCGGGTGGCGAAGAAGGCCAAGGTGCCCGTGGTCGAAGTCGCGGACGACTCGCCCGCCGCGGCGACCGGGGACGTGCCGGCGCCAAGCTTGCCGGACCCGAGCGCTGCTCCGAGGAGCAGCCCCCAGCGCAGCCCCCAACGTAAGTCTGGGTCTTGCACTTTCGCTCGCCGGGCGCGCTTGGAGATTTTGTCTTGTTTCAATATCTTGACATGTTTGTCTTGACTTGTGCAGAGATGGAGCCACAACGGCAGGAGCGTCCGGAGGTCGCCCTCGAGGAGCCACAGGCCCCGCCGTCCCCGCCAAGGTCGAACTCCCCGGCAAGGGAGAGCGCTCCGCCAAGGGCGGGTACTCCGCCAAGGGCGAGTACCCCGCCAAGAGCGAGCAGCCCGGCGAGGGCGGCCACTCCGCCAAGGCAGAGCTCCCCGGCGAGGGAGCCCGCCGCTGACGACGTCCGCCAAGGTAGGTTCTGCAACTTTGTCTTCTTGGCGTTGTCTCTTTTTGGATATTTGCTTGAACTTCTTTTGCTTTTTCTTCTTCTTCTAGATCCTCCTCCCCCCGAGCAGATGGAGACGGAAGTCGTCATTGTTGAGGAGGAGGGCGCGCAGGGCGGCGGCGGCGACGCCCCTGTCGCCGAGGACACGACGGGAGCCGCCGGGCCAAATGCGCCAGAGACCGCTCCGGCTGCGGACGCAGCGGCCGGGGAGGGGGACGGTGACCGCACCGCCGGCTCGGAGGCGGCGGGAGCATCAAGTGCTGCACCGGCCACCGACCCCTCCGCCGAAAAGGAGCAGGCGAGCTACTATCTAAAAGCTCCCAACGGCGTCTTCATCCAGGTGCCGTGGGACTCTTCGTTGCGAGCCCCCGCGGAGGGCGAGGCCTTTGACGTGGAGGTCCTCGCCTCCGCGGGCTTGAAGATCGTCGAGGCGCCCGGCGGGAGCGACGGGCCCGAGGAGGAGAAGCTGCTTCATCAGCTCCTGGCCCTTTACCGGGCCAGGCAGGCGAAGCTTGCTTCTCGGGAGGCCCTTGCCGCCAAGGCCGCCGCGGAGATGGAGAAGCGTGCGGCGGAGCTTAGCGCCGCCAACCAGGCTGCCCTCCGCGAGGTGGCGGAGGAGCGTGAGCGGCTCGCCGGGGAATACCAAGAGTGGTCGCTGGAGAAGGCTGAGACCGAGGAGCAGCAGCGGCTCGCCGGGGTGGAGCTTTCCCGGCGAGAAGGAGAACTCGCCCAGCGGAAGGTCAACCTCGACTCCCACGAGGAAGACCTTGCCGCTCGGGAGCAGGCCCTTGGCGGGGAACTGAAGGAGGCGAAAGCCGCCGCGGCTGCCGCGGAGACCGCCAAGGAGGAGCTTGCCGCCAAGGTCGCGCAGCTGGAGGAGTTGCTGAAGGCGAGCGTGGAGAAGGTCGCCGCGCTCAACACGGAGCGCGAGAAGGACGCCCACACCAACTCGGAACTCCAGGTGTGTCTTTCCAAGAAGGGCGACGAGTTGAAGGCCGCCAAGGACTCCATCGAGGATCTTGAGCTGAAAGTCTCTGCGCTGAGGGACTCGCTTGACGCCGCCCGGGATCGGGAGACCAAGTTGAAGGAGGAGCTCCGCAAGGAGCGAACCTTGGTGGACAGCGCCAACAAAGCAGCCGAGCACTTCCGCCGTACCGTCGAGGTATGGACCGAGGACTTGGTATCTTGTGCGTCCGACATTGACTAGGAGCTGCTGGCGCTGAAGCTGGAGCATCTCATCTACTCCCCGGATCCAAATCTCCCTCCCAGCGCCAAGCTCAGCCTCTTCTTCAGGGGGATCGCGCCGGCCCTTGCAAATCTGCGGAAGAAGATCCCCGCGCAACTCGCCGAGGAGACTCGCCGGCTGTGCACGGGAACCATGGAGCGTGTGCTGACGAAGATTGTATACCGCAATCCCGGCATAAACCTCACCAACGTTCTTCGCAGCTTGCCGGCCGACGCGAACATGGAGGCTCTGAAGGAGCAGGTCGCCCACATCATTGCTAAAGTGAACAAGATCTCCAGGGTGGAGGGCGACCGCGTAGACTAGGCCTCCTTTATCTTTATCTCTTTTTGTTGCTGCATAGGGTGTTATGAACTCATTAGTCATCGCGACAAGTTATTCCTTGCAAGATATTATCTTTATTTTGATCAATAGATGCAGTGTTATCTCCCTTGTTCTGATCCTCAACTTTGTATGCTTCAACCCTACGCTTCTAGGGAACTTGCCGGCAAGGGGCCCTTGCCGCGGTGCTGAGTGCTGAACTCGAAGCAGCCCGCTGGCCAAGGTCTTACCGGCAAGCAACCTTGCCACGGCTAGTCGCAACGCACTTAGCTTGCTGAGCGGACTCGAAAACGAAACAAGGGCGCGACACTTGTCGCAGCTCACTTAAATCGTTGAGCGTGCTCGAAAACAAGATAAGGGTGCGGCTATCCACGGGTAGGTTCCTCCGCGCACAGGTTCTCCATACAAAGTGTGGTTGTTCAAGGAAGGCAACTTAAAATTTAAAATTTTGAACTGCTCAAATTCTAATAACTTAGCTTTCGTGATCTGTGCGTTCTCCGGTTTCCTTCCCCCCCGGCAAACTTGTGCGCGAGGAACGTTCCTTCTGCTTAAGAGGCAAGGAAAGAGAAGAGGGAAACAAGTATATGGCCTTTGGGCGTGTTATTGCTTACCGGATATGTGTGTCGCACAAGAGATGCCAAATAACACATGCAAATAGCAAAGAAAAGCATGGGAAAGGCAACTAGCGCAAAACACAGAAACTTTACTGATGCACGGGGTCTGCGCCCGGCTTTGTACAAAGGGTTACATGCAACAGCGGCAAAGCTTGTACAAAAGGTGGTTGCCGGAGCGGATCACGGCAACCGCGCCTTATGGGTGAAACTTGCGAAGATGCTCTATGTTCCAGGAGTTGCTCACCGGTAAGCCTTCTTCGGTCTCGAGGCGGACACCGCCGGGCCTGGTGACTTGTCTCACCCGATAAGGGCCTTCCCACTTCGGCGTCAACTTGTTGGAATTCTTGGCGGACTGAACATGCCGAAGAACAAGGTCGCCTTCCTCGAGATTCCTGGCTTTGACCTTGCGGCTATGGTAGCGGCGCAAGGCTTGCTGGTATCGAGCAGCTCGAACAGCAGCCTGGAGACGTCCCTCCTCAAGGAGCAATGCATCATCTTGCCGCAGTTGCTCTTGCTCGAGCTCATCATAAGCGAGCACTCGAGGAGATCCGTATACGAGTTCCGTGGGGAGAACTGCCTCTGCTCCATAGACTAGAGCAAAAGGTGTCTGTCCGGTGGCTCGATTTGGTGTCGTTCTGATTGACCAAAGAGCCGCCGGTAGCTCCTCTATCCAATTTCTTCCGCACCTGCGCAGCCTGTCGAAAGTTCTTGTCTTGAGTCCGCGCAGCACTTCAGCATTGGCCCTCTCCGCTTGACCGTTGCTCCTCGGGTGAGCAACAGAAGCGAAACAGACCTTGGCGCCAAGGTCTTGGACGTACTGCATGAAGGTGCGACTAGTGAATTGTGTACCGTTGTCAGTGATAATCCTGTTAGGGATCCTGAAACGGCACACAATCGATCTGAAGAACTTGACCGCTGATTGTGCTGTCACCTTTCTCGCTGGCTCCACTTCTGGCCACTTTGTGAACTTGTCGATTGCTACGTACAAGTACTCAAAGCCCCCGACAGCACGGGGGAAGGGGCCGAGGATATCGAGCCCCCAGACCGTGAAGGGCCAGGACAAAGGGATTGCTTGGAGAGCTTGAGCTGGCTGATGAATCTGCTTTGCATGGAACTGGCACGCTTCACACTTGGTTACTAGTGCAGTTGCATCTTGGAGGGCTTCTTGCCAAAAGAACCCTTGCCGGAAAGCTTTCCCGGCAAGCGCCCTTGCGCCAATGTGGTGGCCGCATATGCCTCCGTGTATTTCTGCCAACAGCTTCTGTCCATCTTCCCTGGAGATGCACTTCAGTCTGACACCATTGAGCCTTCTTCTGTACAGCTCGTTATCCACGAACTGGTACATACTTGACTGTCTGGTTATCTTCTCTATTTCTTCTGGGTCGTCGGGAAGTTCTCCAGTTTGCAAAAAACGGACGATCTGCTGCGCCCATGCCGGAGCTTGGGGCTCAACGGCAAGGACTAAAGGCATGAGGGCCGCTGCGGGAACCTCAGCTTCTACGGCAAGAACCTCTGGCTCTGCCGGAGCTGAAGGTCCCCCGGCAAGCTCGCCGGGGCGAGGCTTGTCGGGAACACTTGCTTCAACTGTACAGATCCGAGGATCTGCAGGAGCAAACTGTTCCTCAGCGTTCTGGTCGTTGATCTTGGGGACCTTGGCGGCGGCCTCAGGGAGACCCGCCGGCAAGTAGTCGCCGGAGACCAACTTTCTCTTCTTGGACTGCCCAATTGATGGCGTGACGGATGGTTGAGTCAGCTTGAGCAAGAAGGTCCCCGGTTCCACAGGTAACTTCATCGAAGCACACTTTGAAAGGCCATCTGCGATTTCATTCTGAGCTCTCGGGACGTGCTCCATCTGCAAACCTTCAAAGCGCTCCTCAAGCTTCCTCACTTCATCGACATAAGCTTCCATCAAAGGGCTCTGATAGCTCTTGTTAACTTGCCGGACCACCAACTGAGAATCTCCCCGCACAATCAACTTCCTGATCCCAAGTTCGGCCGCAATCCTGAGGCCGGCGAGCAAACCTTCATATTCAGCAGTATTGTTTGTCGCTTGCTCCCTTGGGAAGTGCATCTGGATAACATACTTGAGGTGCTCTCCGGTGGGCGCGATGAGTACCACGCCGGCACCGGCGCCTTGCAGCGAGAAGGCACCATCAAAGTACATTACCCATTCACTTGTCGCTTCTTGTACGGGTGTACTTGTTTCTTGGACTTCTTCATCGGGCGTTGGGGTCCACTCTGCTATAAATTCTGGCAAAGCTCGGCTCTGTATGGTTGAAGTACTTTCAAACTTGAGTCCAAAGCTCGACAGCTC
Source organism: Triticum dicoccoides (assembly GCF_002162155.2). Lineage (NCBI taxonomy): Eukaryota > Viridiplantae > Streptophyta > Magnoliopsida > Poales > Poaceae > Triticum > Triticum dicoccoides. The sequence continues at coordinate 85,441,658 of NC_041391.1, forward strand.
CAGTGCCCACTCAACGATCCTGCCTGTTGCTTCTGGGTTGTGCAATATCCTCTTCAGCGGAAAGCGAGTGACCACTGTTATCTCGTGTGCCTGAAAGTAATGGCGCAGCTTTCTCGAGGCCATGAGGAGGCCGAAAAGCAACTTTTGCACACCAGAATATCTTGATCTAGCCCCCTGGAGAAGGGAACTTACAAAATACACTGGGCGCTGCACCATCTTCTTCCGCACCTCATCCTGTTCCTGCGCAGAGTTGTCCTTGTCGGGGCCAGAGCTTGTCGGAGCAGCCCCCTGCTTGTCGCTGGACTCGCTTGCCGGTGGTGTAGCCTCCTCGTCGGACTCCCTCTCCGCTACTAACGCAGCACTAACCACCTGGTTGGTTGCCGCTAGGTACAGCAGCAACTTCTCCTGTGGTCTAGGTGCGACAAGTATTGGGGTGGAGGATAGGTACCGTTTCAAATCCTGCAGCGCTGCCTCCGCTTCCGGAGTCCACTTCATGGGACCTGCCTTCTTCAAGATTTTGAAGAAAGGTAGGGCGCGCTCTGCAGACTTTGAAATGAACCTACTGAGGGCAGCCACACAACCTGCAAGCCTTCTGACATCCTTGACTCGCTTCGGGGCTTTGATCTGCTCAATGGCTTTAATCTTGTCGGGGTTGGCTTCAATCCCCCTCTGTGACACAAAGAACCCGAGAAGTTTGCCGGAGGGAACTCCAAATACGCACTTCTCGGGGTTCAACTTAAGCTGTATCTTGCGCAGGTTCTGAAATGTCTCTTCCAAATCTTGAATCAGCGTATCCTTGCTCTTGCTCTTCACCACGATATCATCCATGTAAGCCTCTACATTTCTGTGGATCTGTGGCTCAAAAGCAGTATACACTACCCTTGCAAATGTTGATCCTGCATTCTTCAGTCCAAATGGCATGCGTATGAAGCAATAAGTGCCACATGGAGTGATAAATGCAGTCTTCTCTTCATCCTCTTTGGCCATAAAGATCTGGTGATAGCCTGAGTATGCATCAAGAAAGCAGAGTAGCTCACATCCGGCAGTGGAGTCAACAATCTGGTCAATGCGCGGCAAGGGGAATGGATCCTTGGGACATGATTTATTCACATCGGTGAAGTCTATACACAGCCTCCATTTCCCGTTGGCCTTGCGCACGACGACTGGGTTTGCTAACCACGTCGGATGGATCACACCTCTAACTAGGCCTGCTGCCTCTAGCTTCTTGATTTCTTCGTTGATGAATTCTTGGCGCTCCACGGCTTGCTTCCTCACTTTTTGCTTGATGGGCCGCGCATGAGGGCAAACAGCAAGCTTGTGCTCAATCACCTTCCTGGGAACACCGGGGATGTCAGATGGTTGCCATGCAAACACATCGACATTCGCCCGCAGGAAGGCAACGAGCGCGCTTTCCTATTTGCTGTCAAGTGTGGCACTGATGGTGAAGGTACCACCACTGCCGTCCTCCTTGGCGGACACCTTCTTGGTTGCCGGCGGAGCGGCCATTCCCTTTTTACTCTTGCCGGTGGAGCTCGACGGGACGTCCTCGACGGCAGCGCAGCACTCCGAAGAGGTGCGGTTGCCGGAGTGGGCCCCAGAGCACTTGCCGGACTTGGTCTTCGTCTTCTTCCCCCCGGGAGCTTCAGCGGCAAGTGTATTCTTATCGGCCGCAGCTGCCGCATCCCGGTAGATCTTGTCGGCGCAGACAAGCGCATCCTTCTTGTCGCCGTGGACAGTGATGACGCTTATCGGCCCCGGCATCTTGAGTACGTTGTAAGCATAATGGGAAGCTGCCATGAACTTGGCGAGGGCAGGACGGCCGAGTATTCCATTGTATGGCAACGGAATATCGGCGACGTCGAAAGTGATGCGCTCAGTCCTGAAATTGAGCTCCCCGCCAAAGGTCACCGGCAGAGTGATCTTTCCCATGGGCTTGCTTCGTCCCGGGTTGATTCCTTGGAAAGAACCGGTCTCTTCGAGCTCGCCATCTGGAATTTGGAGTTTCTTGATCACAGCAGAGGAGATCAAGTTCAGCCCGGCCCCGCCGTCAACCAACATTTTGGTGACCTTGAGGTTGCGGATGGTGGGCGAGACCAGCATCGGCAAGCACCCGACCGCGGTGGTGCGGTCAGGGTGATCCTCAAGATCAAAAATGATAGGCGTGCTGGACCATTTGAGGAGCCTGCGCGACTCCACGGGCGGCTCCGCTGCATTCACCTCACGCACCCACTGCTTTAGCTGGAGGTGGGAGGTGTGCAGAGAGGCGCCACCGTCGACGCACAGGACCTCCGTGGCCTTCTGGAACTCCTGCTCGCTGTTATCCTCATCCTCCATGTCTTCGTCGTCGTCTTCTTCATCCTTGTCGCGGCCCCGGGGAGGTCGATCACCTTGCCGCTGCTTGGCCCTGCCGCGGCGTCCTCCCCGGCCATTGAACGGCCGCTTCTTGCTCGGTTCTCCTCCGCCACCTTGGGCCTTCTCCTTGTCGCGCCTCTCGTACTCAGCTTTTTGCTGCTCGACGAGATACTCGACGCGCTTGCAGTTGGAGAGATCGTGGCCCTTGGTGCGGTGGATTTTGCAGTATTGCTTGTCGGAGCCGTCCTGCTTGTCGGCTGCCGCTACAGGGGCAGGCTCCTTGCCGGAGCCGCCAGCCTGTGTTTGCTTGGCGGGAGCCTCCTTGCCGGACTTCTCGACGGCAAGCACCTCTTTCTTGTTCTTCTTTCGGTTGTTCCGCCGCCGGCTCTTCTTTGCCGGGGCGGCGTCGTCGCTGTCGCTTCCTCCTGCGCCAGCATCCTCCCCGGGGAGTCTCCTCCCCTCTTCCGCGCGTGCGCACTTATCAGCCAGAGCATAGAGCTCGCTGACATCCCGAATCTTGGTCATCGCCATCTCTTCACGCATGCGGCGGTTACGCACGTTCTGGTGGAACGCGCTGATAACCGCGGCAGGGTGGACATCAGGGATGTTGTGCTGCACACGGCTGAAGCGTTGGATATACTTGCGCAGGGATTCTCCTTCCTTCTGGGCCAAAATGTGGAGATCGCTCTCCTGGCCGTGGGGTTTGTGGCCGCCAGTGAAGGCGCCAACAAACTGATGGCAAAGGTCTGCCCAAGAAGAAATGGAGCCTTCCGGCAAGTGCATAAGCCAAGAACGAACGTTCGGCTTAAGCACGAGCGGGAAGTAGTTCGCCAGAATCTTCTCGTCGCGCCCCCCGGCAGCCTGCACCGCGATGGTGTAGACACTGAGGAATTCCGAGGGGTGCGTCTTGCCGTCGTATTTCTCCGGTACGTCAGGCTTGAAATTCTTCATGCTGGGCCACTGGACGCGCCGCAGCTCGCGGGTGAACGCAGGGCAGCCTGCCGCGTACGGCAGGTCGCCTGGTTCACCGGGCGCGCGCGCGTCGAAAGCGTTCCCAGCTCTCTGGTCTGATTGTCGCCGAGCTTCTCGGCGGCGCTCGATTGTGGTCCGAGCGTCTTCTTGTCGCCGGTCGTCGAGGACCTGGCGTTGATCCCGTCGAGCCCGCGGATCCGATGATGCCGTGGAGCCGTCGTCGGCGTTGTTCCGGCGGGGCGACGTCTTTTGCTTCTGCGGCGGGGAGTGCACGGTGGTTGCACCCCCGGCGGTCTTGTCGCCGTCGGCCTTCGTCTTCTCAGCTTGCCGCGGCCGCGAGGTCGCCGGCTGCTGTGAAGAGTCGTTGTTGGCGAAGGCGATCAGGCTCTGGATGGTAGCCCTCCAGTCTTCGGCCTTGTCCGCCGCTGGAGGGAAGTCGAGGAGCAGTTGCGCCCTTGCGAGCGCTTCTGCCGGAGTGGAGGGGAGCGGGGGCGAGCGGTGCGAGGAGCGGGATATGCTCGGACTCCTAACAGCGTTAGAAGGAGCAGGGTCCTGCCCCGGCGCCTTCGCTTTGCTTGTGCCCGGACGGTGGTCCGGAGCATCCCGCGAGCCTCCGGTGTGTCCTTGCCCCAGCAGGCGGATACCACCTCCCGTGGTATGGCGCTGCTGGGTTGTCGTGTGCTGAGATGGACGCGGCGTGTCCACGGAGACCGAGGCGCGGTCATCCGTCTTGTCCTTGGATCTGGTGGCGCCGCGAGTGTCCTCGCCGGCGACCACCCTTCCGACGGCGTCTCCTCCGCCCACCGTTGGCTCCGGTGGCGGCGGATGAGACGCAGACGGGCCTGCAACCTCCGAAGCCTTCTTCTTCGGGGCCATGGCGCAATTGTTGATGAAGTTGCTGATGAAACTGGAGAGGTTGATGAAGAACGCGCCCGCGTGAACGCCGGATCAGGTCCGCACAACCTCGACGCCCCCTACCTGGCGCGAAAGATGTCGGGGGAAACTGCCCGCCACGAACACCTATGGGACCGGAGCCCCTTGTCTGTGCGGTACGAGGGCGGAGGGAGCACGAAGAGCAGATCGTAGCGAGCACGCGGGCAGTTTTTACCCAGGTTCGGGCCGCGGTGAACGCGTAAAACCCTACTCCTGCTTGATTGTATTGAGCTCGGGAGCTTGAAGAGCTACAGTAGCAGCTACACCGAGCGCGAGAGTTGCAAAGGTTTCGAACCCCCTCCACGTTGTGCATGGGCCTCCTTTTATAGTGCAAGGGGTCACCGACAGGTGTCAACGTAGGAGAAAAAGGGTAAAAACGTAAAAGAGATGGTAGTTGGAATAGTGCGGGAACAGTGGAGCTACAGTGCGTGAACAGTGGTCGCTACCTACTTTGACAGTGGGGGACAAGGGCATTTAATGCCCGTCGCCGTCGACCCCAAAAGTTCCCGCCCTAATGTCTCCGTCTGCCACGGTGATGGCTCCACCACCGTGGAGTGCTACCGTGTCCCCCAGGCTGCACAGTCATCCGCCACGCGTCCCTGGAAAGGCCCCAGGGCGACGCGTGGGCCGATGAGCTGGAGCGCGGGCACACAGCGCAACTCTCCCGGCAAGCACCTTGCCGGGGTCTTGACTTTGCCGGGCCCGGGAGCTTGCCGGACTCTGTAGCTTATCGCTCCCCGGGCCTTCGCCGGGACGCATATAGCGCCGAGGCGTGTCTTCTATGATGTAATCTCCTAGTCTTCCTGGCAAGCTCTTCTTGTCAGGGCCTTGCGTGAGTGAGGTAACCTTGAGTCTGGAACGGCCTTCCCGGCAAGCTCCGCTTGCCGGGGCCTCGATCTTCTGTCTTGTATACTTCGTCTTTGAATGGTTTGACATGGAGCAGGAAGGTCTTCGGCGAGCACGTGGTAAACCCTGCCGCGGGAAGCTGCAACCGCCCGTGCACAAGTTGGGGTACTGAGGTACCCCTACCTTAGTACACCGACAGTCCACACAATCATATGCGACAACGTAAATGTGATGCTGAAGCGGCAGAATATGTATGCCACCGACGCAACACACAGACAATTAACTAGTGTACATAACGTACGACTTGTCTCGTCAAGCGGTGGACTTCTGGGATACAAATTTGTATCTGATGCTCGTACAACGTTAGAATATAATGTGATTAACTACATATCGCATGAACGAAGACTTTTAATCTCGGCTGTTATAATTAGGCCCCATCATGATCGAACGGAGTAGATTAGAATAGATTTTCTTTACCCTTTATGGAATATTACCAGGCTAGAATTGATACTCTTTTAGCATTATAGTAGTTGTTACTTAAAATACGGCACAAAATTTTGGAGTGGATTGCTTTGGTGACAGGGCTGCAGGGAGCACTTCATTTTTTTAAAATTAAAAATTCAAACTTTTTGTTAAAAAAAATCTGATAAAAAGCATGCAAGTATACAATGATGAAATGTATATGCGTGTACAAATTCAGGATGAAATAGCTTGAAATCCGACCTGTACAAAAAAAATCCCCAAATTTTATTTTGCACAGCCGTCATTTTAACGTATGTCATCTTGAAAATTTACACACATGTACATTATGCCTCCATGTATATCTGTATTTATTTTCAGAATATTTGGAAACGTAAACATATGAATTTTGATGAATTTTTAATTTTGAAAATGGAGGCCTCCATGGAGCTCGGCCTCCAACAGCAATATTTGAAAATTTGAGCTTTATAATATATATGTTTTTGATAGACAAGGATACAAGAAGAGATGGCAGTTATTCCCCATCATTATCCTTCACAATAATGAAACACATAATGATTCAACCTGAAGTTGTTGTTCTTGTTTTCACAATGGGAAAGTTTGACATGCTCAGATCTCATGACTCATGCTCTATAAATCTTGGGAGTAAATAATTACATAAACCTTAAAAAATTGCACTACCTTGTGTAGACTGCAGATGCAGTACTAGTTGATGACCAGTAGTATATAATACCCGTACATCTTAGACTGCAGATGCAATCAGTCAAGCTGGATCGCTACACCTTGTCTCCATTACCTCCCTTAACTACAAACTAGACAGTGGTGAACAGAAGAGAGCACCCATGGGACTGTTGCGGTTCTTGGTCATTGCAATTTTCGGCACTGGTAAAATTAGTCACCACGGACGACTTGTTGGTTACTTTACCATATTCTCACCACAATCGATTCCATTGCGTGCAGCTGGCACAGTGATAGGCGCCTTGGGAGGCTTCTTTTCAGGCATGATCGATGGCGCCGGTATGACGCAGGGAGTACTCATCGGAGCGAACTACGGAGCTCTCCTCTCGGTGGAGTTCGCCGACTCGGTCCTACGACTATGCTGCTGCGGAGACTACTTTGTGGAAGAGCAGAACCCACACACGGTATGCTATGCCAATTATTTTTGGAAAGGCAAAGGCAATACATGCTGATTCTCGGTGTTCAATAGAGTTCTTGACTTCTCGCTGCAGCGGCTCAGTCTCGCGGCTGACATCATAGGCAGCGCTTTAGATAGCCAGGCAGACGCACTGCAACGGTACTCTGGCCAACAACAGCATGGAGGGGACCTGTTCCAACCGAGTTATCAAGTTTTGGCTGCACTCCCCATGACGGAGCTCACCAAGGAAACCGCAGGGCACTGTACCACATGCTGCATCATCTGCCTCTCTGTCAGCTCTCTCTCTCTCTCTCTCTCTCTCTCTCTCTCTCTCTCTCTCTCTGAGTGTACCTTAGTCAGAGATGGTTTTAAATTTCAGTTTTAGAAAATATTTCAGCAGTTCCCAAAATCTCTCAATTTTCAGTGATTTGGGTTCTTATTTTGGCCAAAGGGCAAATTAAAATTATTTCAATTTGTGTATACTACCGAAATTGCTAAAATATTTTTACCAGAATATAATGAGTATTTCAGCATCTAGCGAAATTAATGAATTTTGAACGAAATTATGGAAAAAGAGAAAATAATAACATAGTAATCCCTCTGTTCCAAATAAGTGTCGTGGTTTTAGTTTGAACTAAAACCACAACCGTTATTTTGGATCGGAGGGAGCCAGTAGTGTAATGGGGCGCGTTGCAGTTGAATGACTCACGCGAGGGCTAATTTGGACTTATTTCGATCAGGAATTCCAAGCGGGTGAGTTTGCCAGGAGCCTGCCAGCTTGCGGCCACGTGTTCCATCTGGCGTGCATTGACAACTGGTTCAGGAGGAAGTCCGAGTGCCCGATATGCCGGCATCCCGTTTACTAGCAAAAATAATTCTCCTCTGTTGATTAGTTTAACTAGTCTCCATGTACGGGCTAGTTTTGGTAAGCTGTTATTTTAACTAGCAGTTTTGCTAGAACTCATCTAGATGAGATATAATTTGGTCTCATTCACCTTTTATAGTCATTGGATGTGATGCTATAAGATACGTGTGTGCTGACGTGGGTTGTGTCTATTCTTGTTTTCAAAGTGAATGAGACCAAATTATATCTCATCTAGATGGGTTCTAGGTACTCCCTTTAACTAGTGTCCTATACTGTAAAATATGGAGATATCTAAAATATGTGATTCACGGGTTTTGATTGTATGTCATTTATTGGGAGTAAGTAATCGAGAAGTCCCTAAATGTTGTTTATGACTACCTAGGTTTCATAGCCACGTCTCATCGTAATTAAAATGATAAACTAGAATATGAAATTAAGCATACACTGAGATTTTCTCTCTAGATAAGAAACATAGTTATTTCGTTGTTTCTTATCATTGTATACAATGCCTTTACAACATTGAAAATAAATTGTGGATATGGATTCGAAACCATGATCATTGTGGTTGTAGCATGAGTGTCATTGCCATTTGTGCAATATAAATGACTATTAGTTTTTGGGAGTGTCAATGAATTTGATGAAGAAGAAAAATCGGCGCCAATTGACCACCAGATGAACGGTGGATATCCTCGGCTTCATCTACCTCTTTGCCTTCAAAGTCAACCATGATCAACTACGTGCCCACCACTCATAGTTCGCACCAGTCCAAAGTATGCCGCCGTGAAATATAAGGCAAAATAGCCTGTATTTTCGACGTAATCAACAAGCGAATCATATAAAACCCCAAATCCCCATTCTATCGATGATGCTTTGTATCTCCATGGCCGGCAACAAGCTGATTAAGTCACCTCTACCACCAATGGTGTGCCTGGTCTAACTCACACACTCCTTCCCCTGACATGGCACCAACCAGTGATGTGTTCGATTAGACCCGCTCGGTCAAGGCACTGCATCATGCACTAGGCTGGTTCACAAGTAAGAGAAAGGCAACGGCTTAATAGAGGGAGGACAACGGACGTGAAAAAGTGCATGAGTTCCGGGCACTACTAGAGAAAAGCTTACCAGTAGCGCTGGTTTTTTGCTATTAGTAGCGCGAGAACCAGCGCTACTGCTACGGTGCTACAACTATTTTGTAGCAGTACCGCGTTTCTAGACCAGCGCTACTGGTAAGTTCAAGTACTAGTAGCGCGTTTTTAGGCCAGCGCTACTACTAACATTTATGTCTTTTTTTAATATTTTGGCGATGTACATGTTTAAACAGATATATCTTTTATACAATAATAACTCATCATGAACTAGTATGTTTAAATTGCATATTCATTACCACTAGTCATCACCACCAAACAATGTTCGTCAATGAGACATCATATATATAACAAGTTGGTCACTAGTCATAATCACAATAATAACTCTCTCTCTCTCTCTCTCTCTCTCTGAGTGTACCTTAGTCAGAGATGGTTTTAAATTTCAGTTTTAGAAAATAGTTCAGCAGTTCCCAAAATCTCTCAATTCTCAGTGATTTGGGTTCTTATTTTGGCCAAAGGGCAAATTAAAATTATTTCAATTTGTGTATACTACCGAAATTGCTAAAATATTTTTACCAGATTATAATGAGTATTTCAGCATCTAGCGAAATTAATGAATTTTGAACGAAATTATGGAAAAAGAGAAAATAATAACATAGTAATCCCTCTGTTCCAAATAAGTGTTGTGGTTTTAGTTTGAACTAAAACCACAACCTTTATTTTGGATCGGACGGAGCCAGTAGTGTAATGTGGCGCGTTGCAGTTGAATGACTCACGCGAGAGCTGATGTGGACTTATTTCGATCAGGAATTCCAAGCAGGTGAGTTTGCCAGGAGCCTGCCAGCTTGCGGCCACGTGTTCCATCTGGCGTGCATTGACAACTGGTTCAGGAGGAAGTCCGAGTGCCCGATATGCCGGCATCCCGTTTACTAGCAAAAAATAATTCTCCTCTGTTGATTAGTTTAACTAGTCTCCATGTACGGGCTAGTTTTGGTAAGCTGTTATTTTAACTAGCAGTTTTGCTAGAACTCATCTAGATGAGATATAATTTGGTCTCATTCACCTTTTATAGTCATTGGATGTGATGCTATAAGATGCGTGTGTGCTGACGTGGGTTGTGTCTATTCTTGTTTTCAAAGTGAATGAGAACAAATTATATCTCATCTAGATGGGTTCTAGGTACTCCCTTTAACTAGTGTCCTATACTGTAAAATATGGAGATATCTAAAATATGTGATTCACAGGTTTTGATTGTATGTCATTTATTGGGAGTAAGTAATCGAGAAGTCCCTAAATGTTGTTTATGACTACCTAGGTTTCATAGCCACGTCTCATCGTAATTAAAATGATAAACTAGAATATGAAATTAAGCATACACTGAGATTTTCTCTCTAGATAAGAAACATAGTTATTTCGTTGTTTCTTATGATTGTATACAATGCCTTTACAACATTGAAAATAAATTGTGGATATGGATTCGAAACCATGATCATTGTGGTTGTAGCATGAGTGTCATTGCCATTTGTGCAATATAAATGACTATTAGTTTTTGGGAGTGTCAATGAATTTGATGAAGAAGAAAAATCGGCGCCAATTGACCACCAGATGAACGATGGATATCCTCGGCTTCATCTACCTCTTTGCCTTCAAAGTCAACCATCATCAACTACGTGCCCACCACTCATAGTTCGCACCAGTCCAAAGTATGCCGCCGTGAAATATAAGGCAAAATAGCCTGTATTTTCGACGTAATCAACAAGCGAATCATATAAAACCCCAAATCCCCATTCTATCGATGATGCTTTGTATCTCCATGGCCGGCAACAAGCTGATTAAGTCACCTCTACCACCAATGGTGTGCCTGGTCTAACTCACACACTCCTTCCCCTGACATGGCACCAACCAGTGATGTGTTCGATTAGACCCGCTCGGTCAAGGCACTGCATCATGCACTAGGCTGGTTCACAAGTAAGAGAAAGGCAACGGCTTAATAGAGGGAGGACAAAAGACGTGAAAAAGTGCATGAGTTCCGGGCACTACTAGAGAAAAGCTTACCAGTAGCGCTGGTTTTTTGCTATCAGTAGCGCAGGAACCAGCGCTACTGCTACGGTGCTACAACTATTTTGTAGTAGTACCGCGTTTCTAGACCAGCGCTACTGGTAAGTTCAAGTACTAGTAGCGCGTCTTTAGGCCAGCGCTACTACTAACATTTATGTCTTTTTTTAATATTTTGGCGATGTACATGTTTAAACAGATATATCTTTTATACAATAATAACTCATCATGAACTAGTATGTTTAAATAGCATATTCATTACCACTAGTCATCACCACCAAACAATGTTCGTCAATGAGACATCATATATATAACAATTTGGTCACTAGTCATAATCACAATAATAACTCTCTCTCTCTCTCTCTCTCTCTCTGAGTGTACCTTAGTCAGAGATGGTTTTAAATTTCAGTTTTAGAAAATATTTCAGCAGTTCCCAAAATCTCTCAATTCTCAGTGATTTGGGTTCTTATTTTGGCCAAAGGGCAAATTAAAATTATTTCAATTTGTGTATACTACCGAAATTGCTAAAATATTTTTACCAGAATATAATGAGTATTTCAGCATCTAGCGAAATTAATGAATTTTGAACGAAATTATGGAAAAAGAGAAAATAATAACATAGTAATCCCTCTGTTCCAAATAAGTGTCGTGGTTTTAGTTTGAACTAAAACCACAACCTTTATTTTGGATCGGACGGAGCCAGTAGTGTAATGTGGCGCGTTGCAGTTGAATGACTCACGCGAGAGCTGATGTGGACTTATTTCGATCAGGAATTCCAAGCAGGTGAGTTTGCGAGGAGCCTGCCAGCTTGCGGCCACGTGTTCCATCTGGCGTGCATTGACAACTGGTCCAGGAGGAAGTCCGAGTGCCCGATATGCCGGCATCCCATTTACTAGCAAAAAATAATTCTCCTCTGTTGATTAGTTTAACTAGTCTCCATGTACGGGCTAGTTTTGGTAAGCTGTTATTTTAACTAGCAGTTTTGCTAGAACTCATCTAGATGAGATATAATTTGGTCTCATTCACCTTTTATAGTCATTGGATGTGATGTTATAAGATGCGTGTGTGCTGACGTGGGTTGTGTCTATTCTTGTTTTCAAAGTGAATGAGACCAAATTATATCTCATCTAGATGGGTTCTAGGTACTCCCTTTAACTAGTGTCCTATACTGTAAAATATGGAGATATCTAAAATATGTGATTCACAGGTTTTGATTGTATGTCATTTATTGGGAGTAAGTAATCGAGAAGTCCCTAAATGTTGTTTATGACTACCTAGGTTTCATAGCCACGTCTCATCGTAATTAAAATGATAAACTAGAATATGAAATTAAGCATACACTGAGATTTTCTCTCTAGATAAGAAACATAGTTATTTCGTTGTTTCTTATGATTGTATACAATGCCTTTACAACATTGAAAATAAATTGTGGATATGGATTCGAAACCATGATCATTGTGGTTGTAGCATGAGTGTCATTGCCATTTGTGCAATATAAATGACTATTAGTTTTTGGGAGTGTCAATGAATTTGATGAAGAAGAAAAATCGGCGCCAATTGACCACCAGATGAACGATGGATATCCTCGGCTTCATCTACCTCTTTGCCTTCAAAGTCAACCATGATCAACTACGTGCCCACCACTCATAGTTCGCACCAGTCCAAAGTATGCCGCCGTGAAATATAAGGCAAAATAGCCTGTATTTTCGACGTAATCAACAAGCGAATCATATAAAACCCCAAATCCCCATTCTATCGATGATGCTTTGTATCTCCATGGCCGGCAACAAGCTGATTAAGCCACCTCTACCACCAATGGTGTGCCTGGTCTAACTCACACACTCCTTCCCCTGACATGGCACCAACCAGTGATGTGTTCGATTAGACCCGCTCGGTCAAGGCACTGCATCATGCACTAGGCTGGTTCACAAGTAAGAGAAAGGCAACGGCTTAATAGAGGGAGGACAACGGACGTGAAAAAGTGCATGAGTTTCGGGCACTACTAGAGAAAAGCTTACCAGTAGCGCTGGTTTTCTGCTATCAGTAGCGCAGGAACCAGCGCTACTGCTACGGTGCTACAACTATTTTGTAGTAGTACCGCGTTTCTAGACCAGCGCTACTGGTAAGTTCAAGTACTAGTAGCGCGTCTTTAGGCCAGCGCTACTACTAACATTTATGTCTTTTTTTAATATTTTGGCGATGTACATGTTTAAACAGATATATCTTTTATACAATAATAACTCATCATGAACTAGTATGTTTAAATAGCATATTCATTACCACTAGTCATCACCACCAAACAATGTTCGTCAATGAGACATCATATATATAACAAGTTGGTCACTAGTCATAATCACAATAATAACTCTCTCTCTCTCTCTCTCTCTCTCTGAGTGTACCTTAGTCAGAGATGGTTTTAAATTTCAGTTTTAGAAAATATTTCAGCAGTTCCCAAAATCTCTCAATTCTCAGTGATTTGGGTTCTTATTTTGGCCAAAGGGCAAATTAAAATTATTTCAATTTGTGTATACTACCGAAATTGCTAAAATATTTTTACCAGAATATAATGAGTATTTCAGCATCTAGCGAAATTAATGAATTTTGAACGAAATTATGGAAAAAGAGAAAATAATAACATAGTAATCCCTCTGTTCCAAATAAGTGTCGTGGTTTTAGTTTGAACTAAAACCACAACCTTTATTTTGGATCGGATGGAGCCAGTAGTGTAATGTGGCGCGTTGCAGTTGAATGACTCACGCAAGAGCTGATGTGGACTTATTTAGATCAGGAATTCCAAGCGGGTGAGTTTGCCAGGAGCCTGCCAGCTTGCGGCCACGTGTTCCATCTGGCGTGCATTGACAACTGGTTCAGGAGGAAGTCCGAGTGCCTGATATGCCGGCATCCCGTTTACTAGCAAAAATAATTCTCCTCTGTTGATTAGTTTAACTAGTCTCCATGTACGGGCTAGTTTTGGTAAGCTGTTATTTTAACTAGCAGTTTTGCTAGAACTCATCTAGATGAGATATAATTTGGTCTCATTCACCTTTTATAGTCATTGGATGTGATGCTATAAGATGCGTGTGTGCTGACGTGGGTTGTGTCTATTCTTGTTTTCAAAGTGAATGAGACCAAATTATATCTCATCTAGATGGGTTCTAGGTACTCCCTTTAACTAGTGTCCTATACTGTAAAATATGGAGATATCTAAAATATGTGATTCACAGGTTTTGATTGTATGTCATTTATTGGGAGTAAGTAATCGAGAAGTCCCTAAATGTTGTTTATGACTACCTAGGTTTCATAGCCACGTCTCATCGTAATTAAAATGATAAACTAGAATATGAAATTAAGCATACACTGAGATTTTCTCTCTAGATAAGAAACATAGTTATTTTGTTGTTTCTTATCACTGTATACAATGCCTTTACAACATTGAAAATAAATTGTGGATATGGATTCGAAACCATGATCATTGTGGTTGTAGCATGAGTGTCATTGCCATTTGTGCAATATAAATGACTATTAGTTTTTGGGAGTGTCAATTAATTTGATGAAGAAGAAAAATCGGCGCCAATTGACCACCAGATGAACGGTGGATATCCTCGGCTTCATCTACCTCTTTGCCTTCAAAGTCAACCATGATCAACTACGTGCCCACCACTCATAGTTCGCACCAGTCCAAAGTATGCCGCCGTGAAATATAAGGCAAAATAGCCTGTATTTTCGATGTAATCAACAAGCGAATCATATAAAACCCCAAATCCCCATTCTATCGACGATGCTTTATATCTCCATGGCCGGCAACAAGCTGATTAAGTCACCTCTACCACCAATGGTGTGCCTGGTCTAACTCACACACTCCTTCCCCTGACATGGCACCAACCAGTGATGTGTTCGATTAGACCCGCTCGGTCAAGGCACTGCATCATGCACTAGGCTGGTTCACAAGTAAGAGAAAGGCAACGGCTTAATAGAGGGAGGACAACGGACGTGAAAAAGTGCATGAGTTCCGGGCACTACTAGAGAAAAGCTTACCAGTAGCGCTGGTTTTTTGCTATCAGTAGCGCAGGAACCAGCGCTACTGCTACGGTGCTACAACTATTTTGTAGTAGTACCGCGTTTCTAGACCAGCGCTACTGGTAAGTTCAAGTACTAGTAGCGCGTCTTTAGGCCAGCGCTACTACTAACATTTATGTCTTTTTTTAATATTTTTGCGATGTACATGTTTAAACAGATATATCTTTTATACAATAATAACTCATCATGAACTAGTATGTTTAAATAGCATATTCATTACCACTAGTCATCACCACCAAACAATGTTCGTCAATGAGACATCATATATATAACAAGTTGGTCACTAGTCATAATCACAATAATAACTCTCTCTCTCTCTCTCTCTCTCTCTGAGTGTACCTTAGTCAGAGATGGTTTTAAATTTCAGTTTTAGAAAATATTTCAGCAGTTCCCAAAATCTCTCAATTCTCAGTGATTTGGGTTCTTATTTTGGCCAAAGGGCAAATTAAAATTATTTCAATTTGTGTATACTACCGAAATTGCTAAAATATTTTTACCAGAATATAATGAGTATTTCAGCATCTAGCGAAATTAATGAATTTTGAACGAAATAATGGAAAAAGAGAAAATAATAACATAGTAATCCCTCTGTTCCAAATAAGTGTCGTGGTTTTAGTTTGAACTAAAACCACAACCTTTATTTTGGATCGGACGGAGCCAGTAGTGTAATGTGGCGCGTTGCAGTTGAATGACTCACGCGAGAGCTGATGTGGACTTATTTCGATCAGGAATTCCAAGCAGGTGAGTTTGCGAGGAGCCTGCCAGCTTGCGGCCACGTGTTCCATCTGGCGTGCATTGACAACTGGTCCAGGAGGAAGTCCGAGTGCCCGATATGCCGGCATCCCGTTTACTAGCAAAAAATAATTCTCCTCTGTTGATTAGTTTAACTAGTCTCCATGTACGGGCTAGTTTTGGTAAGCTGTTATTTTAACTAGCAGTTTTGCTAGAACTCATCTAGATGAGATATAATTTGGTCTCATTCACCTTTTATAGTCATTGGATGTGATGTTATAAGATGCGTGTGTGCTGACGTGGGTTGTGTCTATTCTTGTTTTCAAAGTGAATGAGACCAAATTATATCTCATCTAGATGGGTTCTAGGTACTCCCTTTAACTAGTGTCCTATACTGTAAAATATGGAGATATCTAAAATATGTGATTCACAGGTTTTGATTGTATGTCATTTATTGGGAGTAAGTAATCGAGAAGTCCCTAAATGTTGTTTATGACTACCTAGGTTTCATAGCCACGTCTCATCGTAATTAAAATGATAAACTAGAATATGAAATTAAGCATACACTGAGATTTTCTCTCTAGATAAGAAACATAGTTATTTCGTTGTTTCTTATGATTGTATACAATGCCTTTACAACATTGAAAATAAATTGTGGATATGGATTCGAAACCATGATCATTGTGGTTGTAGCATGAGTGTCATTGCCATTTGTGCAATATAAATGACTATTAGTTTTTGGGAGTGTCAATGAATTTGATGAAGAAGAAAAATCGGCGCCAATTGACCACCAGATGAACGATGGATATCCTCGGCTTCATCTACCTCTTTGCCTTCAAAGTCAACCATGATCAACTACGTGCCCACCACTCATAGTTCGCACCAGTCCAAAGTATGCCGCCGTGAAATATAAGGCAAAATAGCCTGTATTTTCGACGTAATCAACAAGCGAATCATATAAAACCCCAAATCCCCATTCTATCGATGATGCTTTGTATCTCCATGGCCGGCAACAAGCTGATTAAGTCACCTCTACCACCAATGGTGTGCCTGGTCTAACTCACACACTCCTTCCCCTGACATGGCACCAACCAGTGATGTGTTCGATTAGACCCGCTCGGTCAAGGCACTGCATCATGCACTAGGCTGGTTCACAAGTAAGAGAAAGGCAACGGCTTAATAGAGGGAGGACAACGGACGTGAAAAAGTGCATGAGTTCCGGGCACTACTAGAGAAAAGCTTACCAGTAGCGCTGGTTTTTTGCTATCAGTAGCGCAGGAACCAGCGCTACTGCTACGGTGCTACAACTATTTTGTAGTAGTACCGCGTTTCTAGACCAGCGCTACTGGTAAGTTCAAGTACTAGTAGCGCGTCATTAGGCCAGCGCTACTACTAACATTTATGTCTTTTTTTAATATTTTGGCGATGTACATGTTTAAACAGATATATCTTTTATACAATAATAACTCATCATGAACTAGTATGTTTAAATAGCATATTCATTACCACTAGTCATCACCACCAAACAATGTTCGTCAATGAGACATCATATATATAACAAGTTGGTCACTAGTCATAATCACAATAATAACTCTCTCTCTCTCTCTCTCTCTCTGAGTGTACCTTAGTCAGAGATGGTTTTAAATTTCAGTTTTAGAAAATATTTCAGCAGTTCCCAAAATCTCTCAATTCTCAGTGATTTGGGTTCTTATTTTGGCCAAAGGGCAAATTAAAATTATTTCAATTTGTGTATACTACCGAAATTGCTAAAATATTTTTACCAGAATATAATGAGTATTTCAGCATCTAGCGAAATTAATGAATTTTGAACGAAATTATGGAAAAAGAGAAAATAATAACATAGTAATCCCTCTGTTCCAAATAAGTGTCGTGGTTTTAGTTTGAACTAAAACCACAACCTTTATTTTGGATCGGACGGAGCCAGTAGTGTAATGTGGCGCGTTGCAGTTGAATGACTCACGCAAGAGCTGATGTGGACTTATTTCGATCAGGAATTCCAAGCGGGTGAGTTTGCCAGGAGCCTGCCAGCTTGCGGCCACGTGTTCCATCTGGCGTGCATTGACAACTGGTTCAGGAGGAAGTCCGAGTGCCTGATATGCCGGCATCCCGTTTACTAGCAAAAATAATTCTCCTCTGTTGATTAGTTTAACTAGTCTCCATGTACGGGCTAGTTTTGGTAAGCTGTTATTTTAACTAGCAGTTTTGCTAGAACTCATCTAGATGAGATATAATTTGGTCTCATTCACCTTTTATAGTCATTGGATGTGATGCTATAAGATGCGTGTGTGCTGACGTGGGTTGTGTCTATTCTTGTTTTCAAAGTGAATGAGACCAAATTATATCTCATCTAGATGGGTTCTAGGTACTCCCTTTAACTAGTGTCCTATACTGTAAAATATGGAGATATCTAAAATATGTGATTCACAGGTTTTGATTGTATGTCATTTATTGGGAGTAAGTAATCGAGAAGTCCCTAAATGTTGTTTATGACTACCTAGGTTTCATAGCCACGTCTCATCGTAATTAAAATGATAAACTAGAATATGAAATTAAGCATACACTGAGATTTTCTCTCTAGATAAGAAACATAGTTATTTTGTTGTTTCTTATCA
>NC_041391.1:85467426-85478150 GCF_002162155.2 Triticum dicoccoides
GATCAGGAATTCCAAGCGGGTGAGTTTGCCAGGAGCCTGCCAGCTTGCGGCCACGTGTTCCATCTGGCGTGCATTGACAACTGGTTCAGGAGGAAGTCCGAGTGCCTGATATGCCGGCATCCCGTTTACTAGCAAAAATAATTCTCCTCTGTTGATTAGTTTAACTAGTCTCCATGTACGGGCTAGTTTTGGTAAGCTGTTATTTTAACTAGCAGTTTTGCTAGAACTCATCTAGATGAGATATAATTTGGTCTCATTCACCTTTTATAGTCATTGGATGTGATGCTATAAGATGCGTGTGTGCTGACGTGGGTTGTGTCTATTCTTGTTTTCAAAGTGAATGAGACCAAATTATATCTCATCTAGATGGGTTCTAGGTACTCCCTTTAACTAGTGTCCTATACTGTAAAATATGGAGATATCTAAAATATGTGATTCACAGGTTTTGATTGTATGTCATTTATTGGGAGTAAGTAATCGAGAAGTCCCTAAATGTTGTTTATGACTACCTAGGTTTCATAGCCACGTCTCATCGTAATTAAAATGATAAACTAGAATATGAAATTAAGCATACACTGAGATTTTCTCTCTAGATAAGAAACATAGTTATTTTGTTGTTTCTTATCATTGTATACAATGCCTTTACAACATTGAAAATAAATTGTGGATATGGATTCGAAACCATGATCATTGTGGTTGTAGCATGAGTGTCATTGCCATTTGTGCAATATAAATGACTATTAGTTTTTGGGAGTGTCAATTAATTTGATGAAGAAGAAAAATCGGCGCCAATTGACCACCAGAAGAACGGTGGATATCCTCGGCTTCATCTACCTCTTTGCCTTCAAAGTCAACCATGATCAACTACGTGCCCACCACTCATAGTTCGCACCAGTCCAAAGTATGCCGCCATGAAATATAAGGCAAAATAGCCTGTATTTTCGATGTAATCAACAAGCGAATCATATAAAACCCCAAATCCCCATTCTATCGACGATGCTTTATATCTCCATGGCCGGCAACAAGCTGATTAAGTCACCTCTACCACCAATGGTGTGCCTGGTCTAACTCACACACTCCTTCCCCTGACATGGCACCAACCAGTGATGTGTTCGATTAGACCCGCTCGGTCAAGGCACTGCATCATGCACTAGGCTGGTTCACAAGTAAGAGAAAGGCAACGGCTTAATAGAGGGAGGACAACGGACGTGAAAAAGTGCATGAGTTCCGGGCACTACTAGAGAAAAGCTTACCAGTAGCGCTGGTTTTTTGCTATCAGTAGCGCGGGAACCAGCGCTACTGCTACGGTGCTACAACTATTTTGTAGCTGTACCGCGTTTCTAGACCAGCGCTAATGGTAAGTTCAAGTACTAGTAGCGCGTTTTTAGGCCAGCGCTACGACTAACATTTATGTCTTTTTTTTTAATATTTTGGCGATGTACATGTTTAAACAGATATATCTTTTATACAATAATAACTCATCATGAACTAGTATGTTTAAATAGCATATTCATTACCACTAGTCATCACCACCAAACAATGTTCGTCAATGAGACATCATATATATAACAAGTTGGTCACTAGTCATAATCACAATAATAACTCTCTCTCTCTCTCTCTCTCTCTCTCTCTGAGTGTACCTTAGTCAGAGATGGTTTTAAATTTCAGTTTTAGAAAATATTTCAGCAGTTCCCAAAATCTCTCAATTCTCAGTGATTTGGGTTCTTATTTTGGCCAAAGGGCAAATTAAAATTATTTCAATTTGTGTATACTACCGAAATTGCTAAAATATTTTTACCAGAATATAATGAGTATTTCAGCATCTAGCGAAATTAATGAATTTTGAACGAAATTATGGAAAAAGAGAAAATAATAACATAGTAATCCCTCTGTTCCAAATAAGTGTCGTGGTTTTAGTTTGAACTAAAACCACAACCTTTATTTTGGATCGGACGGAGCCAGTAGTGTAATGTGGCGCGTTGCAGTTGAATGACTCACGCAAGAGCTGATGTGGACTTATTTCGATCAGGAATTCCAAGCGGGTGAGTTTGCCAGGAGCCTGCCAGCTTGCGGCCACGTGTTCCATCTGGCGTGCATTGACAACTGGTTCAGGAGGAAGTCCGAGTGCCTGATATGCCGGCATCCCGTTTACTAGCAAAAATAATTCTCCTCTGTTGATTAGTTTAACTAGTCTCCATGTACGGGCTAGTTTTGGTAAGCTGTTATTTTAACTAGCAGTTTTGCTAGAACTCATCTAGATGAGATATAATTTGGTCTCATTCACCTTTTATAGTCATTGGATGTGATGCTATAAGATGCGTGTGTGCTGACGTGGGTTGTGTCTATTCTTGTTTTCAAAGTGAATGAGACCAAATTATATCTCATCTAGATGGGTTCTAGGTACTCCCTTTAACTAGTGTCCTATACTGTAAAATATGGAGATATCTAAAATATGTGATTCACAGGTTTTGATTGTATGTCATTTATTGGGAGTAAGTAATCGAGAAGTCCCTAAATGTTGTTTATGACTACCTAGGTTTCATAGCCACGTCTCATCGTAATTAAAATGATAAACTAGAATATGAAATTAAGCATACACTGAGATTTTCTCTCTAGATAAGAAACATAGTTATTTTGTTGTTTCTTATCATTGTATACAATGCCTTTACAACATTGAAAATAAATTGTGGATATGGATTCGAAACCATGATCATTGTGGTTGTAGCATGAGTGTCATTGCCATTTGTGCAATATAAATGACTATTAGTTTTTGGGAGTGTCAATTAATTTGATGAAGAAGAAAAATCGGCGCCAATTGACCACCAGATGAACGGTGGATATCCTCGGCTTCATCTACCTCTTTGCCTTCAAAGTCAACCATGATCAACTACGTGCCCACCACTCATAGTTCGCACCAGTCCAAAGTATGCCGCCGTGAAATATAAGGCAAAATAGCCTGTATTTTCGATGTAATCAACAAGCGAATCATATAAAACCCCAAATCCCCATTCTATCGACGATGCTTTATATCTCCATGGCCGGCAACAAGCTGATTAAGTCACCTCTACCACCAATGGTGTGCCTGGTCTAACTCACACACTCCTTCCCCTGACATGGCACCAACCAGTGATGTGTTCGATTAGACCCGCTCGGTCAAGGCACTGCATCATGCACTAGGCTGGTTCACAAGTAAGAGAAAGGCAACGGCTTAATAGAGGGAGGACAACGGACGTGAAAAAGTGCATGAGTTCCGGGCACTACTAGAGAAAAGCTTACCAGTAGCGCTGGTTTTTTGCTATCAGTAGCGCGGGAACCAGCGCTACTGCTACGGTGCTACAACTATTTTGTAGCAGTACCGCGTTTCTAGACCAGCGCTAATGGTAAGTTCAAGTACTAGTAGCGCGTTTTTAGGCCAGCGCTACTACTAACATTTATGTCTTTTTTTTAATATTTTGGCGATGTACATGTTTAAACAGATATATCTTTTATACAATAATAACTCATCATGAACTAGTATGTTTAAATAGCATATTCATTACCACTAGTCATCACCACCAAACAATGTTCGTCAATGAGACATCATATATATAACAAGTTGGTCACTAGTCATAATCACAATAATAACTCTCTCTCTCTCTCTCTCTCTCTCTCTCTCTGAGTGTACCTTAGTCAGAGATGGTTTTAAATTTCAGTTTTAGAAAATATTTCAGCAGTTCCCAAAATCTCTCAATTCTCAGTGATTTGGGTTCTCATTTTGGCCAAAGGGCAAATTAAAATTATTTCAATTTGTGTATACTACCGAAATTGCTAAAATATTTTTACCAGCATATAATGAGTATTTCAGCATCTAGCGAAATTAATGAATTTTGAACGAAATTATGGAAAAAGAGAAAATAATAACATAGTAATCCCTCTGTTCCAAATAAGTGTCGTGGTTTTAGTTTGAACTAAAACCACAACCTTTATTTTGGATCGGACGAAGCCAGTAGTGTAATGTGGCGCGTTGTAGTTGAATGACTCACGCGAGAGCTGATGTGGACTTATTTCGATCAGGAATTCCAAGCGGGTGAGTTTGCCAGGAGCCTGCCAGCTTGCGGCCACGCGTTCCATCTGGCGTGCATTGACAACTGGTTCAGGAGGAAGTCCGAGTGCCCGATATGCCGGCATCCCGTTTACTAGCAAAAATAATTCTCCTCTGTTGATTAGTTTAACTAGTCTCCATGTACGGGCTAGTTTTGGTAACCTGTTATTTTAACTAGCAATTTTGCTAGAACTCATCTAGATGTGATATAATTTGGTCTCATTCACCTTTTATAGTCATTGGATGTGATGCTATAAGATGCGTGTGTGCTGACGTGGGTTGTGTCTATTCTTGTTTTCAAAGTGAATGAGACCAAATTATATCTCATCTAGATGGGTTCTAGGTACTCCCTTTAACTAGTGTCCTATACTGTAAAATATGGAGATATCTAAAATATGTGATTCACAGGTTTTGATTGTATGTCATTTATTGGGAGTAAGTAATCGAGAAGTCCCTAAATGTTGTTTATGACTACCTAGGTTTCATAGCCACGTCTCATCATAATTAAAATGATAAACTAGAATATGAAATTAAGCATACACTGAGATTTTCTCTCTAGATAAGAAACATAGTTATTTCGTTGTTTCTTATCATTGTATACAATGCCTTTACAACATTGAAAATAAATTGTGGATATGGATTCGAAACCATGATCATTGTGGTTGTAGCATGAGTGTCATTGCCATTTGTGCAATATAAATGACTATTAGTTTTTGGGAGTGTCAATTAATTTGATGAAGAAGAAAAATCGGCGCCAATTGACCACCAGATGAACGGTGGATATCCTCGGCTTCATCTACCTCTTTGCCTTCAAAGTCAACCATGATCAACTACGTGCCCACCACTCATAGTTCGCACTAGTCCAAAGTATGCCGCCGTGAAATATAAGGCAAAATAGCCTGTATTTTCGACGTAATCAACAAGCGAATCATATAAAACCCCAAATCCCCATTCTATCGACGATGCTTTGTATCTCCATGGCCGGCAACAAGCTGATTAAGTCACCTCTACCACCAATGGTGTGCCTGGTCTAACTCACACACTCCTTCCCCTGACATGGCACCAACCAGTGATGTGTTCGATTAGACCCGCTCGGTCAAGGCACTGCATCATGCACTAGGCTGGTTCACAAGTAAGAGAAAGGCAACGGCTTAATAGAGGGAGGACAACGGACGTGAAAAAGTGCATGAGTTCCGGGCACTACTAGAGAAAAGCTTACCAGTAGCGCTGGTTTTTTGCTATCAGTAGCGCGGGAACCAGCGCTACTGCTACGGTGCTACAACTATTTTGTAGCAGTACCGCGTTTCTAGACCAGTGCTACTGGTAAGTTCAAGTACTAGTAGCGCGTTTTTAGGCCAGCGCTACTACTAACATTTATGTCTTTTTTTAATATTTTGGCGATGTACATCTTTAAACAGATATATCTTTTATACAATAATAACTCATCATGAACTAGTATGTTTAAATAGCATATTCATTACCACTAGTCATCACCACCAAACAATGTTGGTCAATGAGACATCATATATATAACAAGTTGGTCACTAGTCATAATCACAATAATAACTCTCTCTCTCTCTCTCTCTCTCTCTCTCTCTCTCTCTCTCTCTGAGTGTACCTTAGTCAGAGATGGTTTTAAATTTCAGTTTTAGAAAATATTTCAGCAGTTCCCAAAATCTCTCAATTCTCAGTGATTTGGGTTCTCATTTTGGCCAAAGGGCAAATTAAAATTATTTCAATTTGTGTATACTACCGAAATTGCTAAGATATTTTTACCAGAATATAATGAGTATTTAACATCTAGCGAAATTAATGAATTTTGAACGAAATTATGGAAAAAGAGAAAATAATAACATAGTAATCCCTCTGTTCCAAATAAGTGTCGTGGTTTTAGTTTGAACTAAAACCACAACCTTTATTTTGGATCGGACGGAGCCAGTAGTGTAATGTGGCGCGTTGCAGTTGAATGACTCACGCGAGAGCTGATGTGGACTTATTTCGATCAGGAATTCCAAGCGGGTGAGTTTGCCAGGAGCCTGCCAGCTTGCGGCCACGTGTTCCATCTGGCGTGCATTGACAACTGGTTCAGGAGGAAGTCCGAGTGCCCGATATGCCGGCATCCCGTTTACTAGCAAAAATAATTCTCCTCTGTTGATTAGTTTAACTAGTCTCCATGTACAGGCTAGTTTTGGTAAGCTGTTATTTTAACTAGCAATTTTGCTAGAACTCATCTATGTGAGATATAATTTGGTCTCATTCACCTTTTATAGTCATTGGATGTGATGCTATAAGATGCGTGTGTGCTGACGTGGGTTGTGTCTATTCTTCTTTTCAAAGTGAATGAGACCAAATTATATCTCATCTAGATGGGTTCTAGGTACTCCCTTTAACTAGTGTCCTATACTGTAAAATATGGAGATATCTAAAATATGTGATTTACAGGTTTTGATTGTATGTCATTTATTGGGAGTAAGTAATCGAGAAGTCCCTAAATGTTGTTTATGACTACCTAGGTTTCATAGCCACGTCTCATCGTAATTAAAATGATAAACTAGAATATGAAATTAAGCATACACTGAGATTTTCTCTCTAGATAAGAAACATAGTTATTTCGTTGTTTCTTATCATTGTATACAATGCCTTTACAACATTGAAAATAAATTGTGGATATGGATTCGAAACCATGATCATTGTGGTTGTAGCATGAGTGTCATTGCAATTTGTGCAATATAAATGACTATTAGTTTTTGGGAGTGTCAATGAATTTGATGAAGAAGAAAAATCGGCGCCAATTGACCACCAGATGAACGGTGGATATCCTTGGCTTCATCTACCTCTTTGCCTTCAAAGTCAACCATGATCAACTACGTGCCCACTACTCATAGTTCGCACCAGTCCAAAGTATGCCGCCGTGCAATATAAGGCAAAATAGCCTGTATTTTCGACGTAATCAACAAGCGAATCATATAAAACCCCAAATCCCCATTCTATCGACGATGCTTTGTATCTCCATGGCCGGCAACAAGCTGATTAAGTCACCTCTACCACCAATGGTGTGCCTGGTCTAACTCACACACTCCTTCCCCTGACATGGCACCAACCAGTGATGTGTTCGATTAGACCCGCTTGGTCAAGGCACTGCATCATGCACTAGGCTGGTTCACAAGTAAGAGAAAGGCAACGGCTTAATAGAGGGAGGACAACGGACGTGAAAAAGTGCATGAGTTCCGGGTACTACTAGAGAAAAGCTTACCAGTAGCGCTGGTTTTTTGCTATCAGTAGCGCGGGAACCAGCGCTACTGCTATGGTGCTACAACTATTTTGTAGCAGTACCGCGTTTCTAGACCAGCGCTACTGGTAAGTTCAAGTACTAGTAGCGCGTTTTTAGGCCAGCGCTACTGCTAACATTTATGTCTTTTTTTTAATATTTTGGCGATGTACATGTTTAAACAGATATATCTTTTATACAATAATAACTCATCATGAACTAGTATGTTTAAATAGCATATTCATTACCACTAGTCATCACCACCAAACAATGTTCGTCAATGAGACATCATATATATAACAAGTTGGTCACTAGTCATAATCACAACTCCTCATCCTCCTCATCAGCTCTAACACATTGTAGCACATAATAACACATTCTACCTAGGACATACTCCTCTTATAGGACCTACTCTACCCTCTCTTAGGTAAAATATCATAAAACAAGATAGGCATTGACTCTTCATTAAGGAAACTGGACTCTCCATAATGAAGAATGTAGATCATCCTGTCTCCAAGTCTTGGCCTACGCACAATGTTGCTTCCAAGTAGCTCTCTACAATGGCTGAATTTTTTTTCCAATCATTTGTTATCATGGCTTCCTTGCTTTTAGAAATCCGTTATGGACAGGAGTGATGTGGATACTGCTGCTGACCTGGCCGTGGTGGCCGTAAGCTCATAACATGAACGCGACCTCTTGGCAACAGCAGATGAGGCACACAATCCATCGGGATTTTCTGTTCAAAAACATAGTAATAACTTTGTAGTTAGCAATGTAGTTTAGTTTTAGAAAAATTTATGCAAAAGATGCACGGATGTCATAATAGTAGAAAATCTTACCATGCTATCTCCATTGATGTTACCGTAGCACAGGCGTGCACTAGTGGCACATATTGACCATAATTTTGAGGAATTCGATAATAGTTATTGTAATTCTCAAGATCAGTAAAAAATGTGATAAGACCATCTTTCTCCTTATAAGTTAATTGTGCTTCATCATTGTAGTAGTAGGTTCTGTCTACCATCTTCCGTACATTTTTTGAAGAATGAAAATAAGCTGTCAAATATTTTGTAATAAACAATATAAATTACCTAGTAAATATGTTTAAGAAACTCACACAGCAGTAGAACTGGAAGCGTGTCAACAAGGACCCAAATGGTCATATCATTTTCGTCGATGTCAGGATCACCAAGATCGAAGGTGAGAAGCATACCCTCAGCAAAATCATGTGCCTTGGAAAGGGCTTCCCAATTCGGGCAACCAAAATTGGATGAGTTCACAGAATTGTATAGTTTTATAGCAAAATCATAACCATGATGGGTCCTTAGTTTAATTATCTTTGTCTCCATGTTCTCATGATCTTCAAAACCCATCTTCTCCAAGACATAGCGTCTTGCATGGCATGGGATAAGGTAGTCGAATTGTAAAAGACGAAAATTACACGTTGAAGAAGCAGAGAAGTCGTGCAAAAATAACAAAAATCATTTCTCATCGTTGCATACCGTATCAACATCGAAGGTCTCTTGGAGCTTGATGCTGAAGCGCCGACCTTCTACCAGGTGAGGCCTGTCGCACAGGCCGCGCTCATCTTCGCAGTAATCGCACATAGCGAACTCCCTTTCGTCGTCAGACATTTCCTAATAGGTAATTAATAATCCATCATTGAATACATATATAGTAGTTTGTACCAATTAAGATCATCATATAACAACTAAAACACCTAAAATTTGTAGTTTGTAGTAGCTTGTAGCAAAGATCATCATATAATCCATCATGAATACATATATAGTAGTTTGTAGCACAAATCCCGCTCATCTTTTGCATTCAATAAGCAAATAACTAACAGGTAATTAATAAGCCATCATCGAATACATATATAGTAGTTTGTAGCAGAGATCATCATATAATATCACTAATACATCTCGAATAATAGCTCCTCTAGGTTCAGTATGCCGCGGTGGACACCCAAAGAGAAGGAACTATCATCGGATCATAGCTCCGGTGAGATCCCCAAAGAAACTGCCAGGTATTGGAGAACCGGCCGTTCGCCAACGCAACCAAGTAGCGCTGGACGTGCGCGTTCTCCTCTGTGACACGGTGTTGTACCACCTGCGCGGGGACTCAAGCCTCTCCACCAATGCAGGCCCACGTGACCGCCACCAAAGAAGCTCCGGGTCGACGACGGGCTGGCTCCTCACTAAGCTGCGCTCACCAGAAGGTAGCACAACCCAGTACCATCCCGGTGGAGCCCAGTCCCGGACATGGCCCCTCGGCTCAACCAGGAGTCCTCCGCCGGGTTGACGACGAGGATGCGGGATAGGCATCGTCGACGTCGAGAACAAAATGCTTAAATATGAAAACAAAATTAATAAACACTTAGCAAAATTTGGCATGACCTTTGCTAAAAACAGGACCAATCGAGCGACGGAAATTTGCCAGAACGTAAACGGATCGACATTTCTGGCAAAACATAGGCCACTCGGAAAAACATGACATGCTCAAAATATGACATGTCCACTGCAAATTTGCATATAACAGGAAAAATTGATTGAAGTAAAAAAATAACAACAATTGCTTTAACTAAAAAAATACCTAGAATTCTGTTAACTACACCTAAAACAACTAAAACACCTAAAATTCTACTAATCACACCTAAAACAACTAAACCACCTAAAATTCTGCAACTACACCTAAAACAACTAAAACACCTAAAACTCTTTTAAATACACTTAAAACAAATTTAACATTATTCTAAGAACACCTACATTATTCTAAGAACCTACATTTTTAACTAAAACCCATACAAATTTAACTAAAACACCTAAAAAATTCAACTAAAACACCTCCATTATTCTAAGAACCTACATTTTTAAGAGTGCGGCTAATCTGCACCCGGGCTCATCTGCACCCACTCTTAGAAAAAAATTCAAAAAAATACTAGAAAAATTCAAAAAATTCCAAATTTTTTTGTGGTGGTAGATAATTTGACGCGTGAGGTGCGCCCCAAAATTCAACTCATTTAAGCATCTGAGCAGCTCTCGGCAAAAAAGACAAAATCAGGGACTGTAAAAATGTTTACTGTTCACGCACTGTTTTGACCCGATTTGTCTTTTTTGCCGAGAGCGGCTCAGATGTCCAAATAAGTTGAATTTTGGGGCGCACCTCACGCGTCAAATTATCTACCACCACGAAATTTTTTTGGAATTATTTGAATTTTTCTAGTATTTTTTTTGAATTTTTTGCTGAGAGGGAGCAGATGAGCCCGGGCACCGTTTTGAGTTTTCGCATTTTTAACTAAAACACCTACAAATTTAACTAAAACACCTACATTATTCTAAGAACCTACAATTTTTTAACTAGGATTCAAAATAATTA
>NC_041391.1:85478493-85485665 GCF_002162155.2 Triticum dicoccoides
GAAAGTACAGAGGCTTACAACAAAAACTGGATACACTTCGTGTACAAACAGACAATCTCTTTCGAAGTATCAAGATTTCATACGGAAACTCGTCTGTTACAAAGGGATTTCATTTTTTAAAACTTATTTGAACTCCCTTGTTTTTCTTTGTTCAAAATGCATTATTCGAAACCACATCATCAATTTACAACCCTTTCCGACTTCATTTGTTATTTTTCATGCATTTACTGATTTTTTTGAGCTATAACACCATGAAATTGAAAAGCATTTGAAATGTACTCTGAAAAGGTTCCAAGTTGGCATGGTATCATCATTTCACCCACATAGCATGTGCGAGAAGTAGAGAGGGTTACGGCAAAAACTGGATACACTTCGTGTACAAAACGGACAATCTCTTTCGAAGTATCAGGGTTTCATACTGAAACTCGTCTATTACAAAGAGATTACATTTTTTGAACTTATTTGAAGTCCCTTGTTTTTCTGTGTTCAAAATGCACCATTCAAAGCCACATCATCAATTTACAACCCTTTCTGACTTCATTTGTTATTTTTCATGCATTTACTGATTATTTTGAGCTATAAGACCAAGAAATTGAAAAGCATTTGAAATGAACTCTGAAAAAGTTCCAAGTTGGCATGGTATCATCAGTTCACCCACATAGCATGTGCGAGAAAGTAGAGAGGGTTACGGCAAAAACTGGAAGCACTTCGTGTACAAAACGGACAATCTCTTTCGAAGTATCAGGATTTCATACCGAAACTCGTCTGTTACAAAGGGATTTCATTTTTTTGAACTTATTTGAACTCCCTTGTTTTCTGTGTTCAAAATGCACCATTCAAAGCCACATCATCAATTTACAACCCTTTCTGACTTCATTTGTTATTTTTCATGCATTTACTGATTATTTTGAGCTATAAGACCATGAAATTGAAAAGCATTTGAAATGAACTCTGAAAAGGTTCTATGTTGGCATGTTATCATCATTTCACTCACATAGCATGTGCGAGAAAGTAGAGAGGGTTACGGCAAAACCTGGATGCACTTCATGTACAAAACAGACAATCTCTTTGGAAGTATCAGGGTTTCATATGGAAACTCGTCTGTTACAAAGAGATTTCATTTTTTTTGAACTTACTTGAACTCCATTGTTTCTCTATGTTCAAAATGCACCATTACAAGCCACATCATCAATTTACAACCCTTTCTGACTACATTTGTTATTTTCCATGCATTTACTGATTATTTTTAGGTATAATATCATGAAGTTGAAAAGCATTTGAAATGAACTCTGAAACCAAAGTACATACATAGTCCTCGAGAGCATTAAAACCAAAGTACATACATAGTTCTCATTGAACAACATATAGCTCTCCAGAGCATCTAATTAAACCAGACATTGAAATTATGTAAAACATTTCAATGCAACAACAAATGCGATCATAATCGCAACCAAGGTAACAACTGATCCAACTTCATAATGATACCAAGCCTCGGTCCACGGTTTTACTAATGGAGTAATGGTCATCTGTCCCACCTTGAAAAGTCTGCTCTAAATATGAGTAGTTCATCTCGGATTTTACTTGCGCAATAACATGATTGGAAAATGAACACTAAACTTCAACGGCAGCAATTCGTGATACATGATCACAAAGCATGTTATGGGTTCACCATTGGTAGATGACACCATCGCCACCCCTTCCTCCTGGTTGTCCTATTACGCATCATGTGCCTGGCACATGCAAGCAGTTCATGTGCCTCGCACGTACCATTTCAGAGTTGAAACCCCTGTCTTGTGCCTTGTACATGGCATGTACCTGTCTTGTGCCTTGTACATGGCACGTGACTGTACCATACTCCACGGTCACATGATTGCACATCTGCAACTGTGCCAGGTACATTATCCAACCTGAATCGGCTGCAAATGTGCTAGGCATATTAGTCAACTTGGGTGTTCCCAAACCCATGATAAGCGGCCGGTGGCACGTCCGACAATTCCCATGTGCCAGGCACTTGTTTCAGCATGATACTTACCGTGATCACAATTTGTCTGATTTATGGATACACGTTTGTTGTTCTAAATGTCCTAAAGGTAATATGTCGCCAAACATCTGTCATCGACCTGGATATGAAAGTGAAATTATCATCAATCAATTCATTATTTGAATGGAAAAGAAGAAAATTGAAACTAATAATGTTCCATTATATATCTTTTGTCGGAACTCTGTCTACATCAACGTACTCACCACGTGAATATCATATCCCGCTTAGTCACCAATGAATTTCCCGCAGAAGTTCATGGTGTAAGACCACCTACTACCTTGTGAGCAAAGTGTCCAAAACCTTGCGGTCATGGCAGAGACGCGGCCGGGAAGACCACCTAGTACTACCAAAGTAACCAGTAGGGAAGGGTGGCGTCGACGGCGGGCGTTCGGCGGCCGTTGCAGCGCCTGCCGGAATGTGTTGGAGTCAACGTGCGTGGACGACGGCCGTAGCTCCCCTGGAACCGAATGCGGCAACAACCCCTCCGAAAACGCTGGCAGGAACTCCTCCGAAAAGGGGGCGTGTGCCGGCTATGGCAAGCAATAGTCGTGGTTTGGGCTGCCGGGCAGGGCAACGAGGAGAAGGTCCGAAAATGGGCGGCGACGGCGGCTATGGCGGGTGGGTTGGGGTGGGGTGAGGGGAAGGCCTCGTAGACCAGAGAAAATGAGCGTCCCTTCGTCAGTTGGGACTTGCAAGACAGAGAACGTCGCCCGGAAGTTGCGGCGATGCCAGCAGCGAGTGAGGGAAGCGGCAGCGTCGCGCTAACGCCACGGCTACAAAAATGTCATCCACATGGACGGGCATTTTCTCGGCGAGGGAGAACTAGAAGGAGGAGAACTGCAAGCTCATGTTGGGTGCGCAAAAGGAAAGGATGGAGTGGGACCGAATGAGGGCGGAGAAGAAGCTCGAATTGAGAGGGAGAAGATCGAGTTGGAGAAGTAAGAAGCGGTGATCAAAAGGGAACTCGGAAAGGCCAAGACATTTGGCGACATAGAGCTTGAGAAGAAGAGGTTGCAACTCGCATGCGGCGCGGACGATGCGAGGATCATGTTGGCGGACGAAAACCCTCTTTGATTTTTGTATGCAAAGAAGTGGCTTGCGGACAAAAAGAAGGTGATCAATGACCGTAGGGACTACGAGGCGGTGAGGACGGTTGCAGCACAGATGCCGGCAGAGGAGACAACCCGGATGCAGACGAAGCAACCAGCTCGGATGCACGGAGCAGGACGAGCAAAACACATTCCGCCTGGAGCACGATGCATTCCGCTCAGAGCAGGCGCCGGGGCAGTGATCCGAGGCCATCTGTCACGCTCGGACATCGATTTCATTTTGGCATATCCGGATTGTTGAACTATGATTTGCTTTGCTTTGTTTCGAACTTTTGAAATCGAACAATTTGTATTATATGATCGACATGCATGGATTGCATGGATTTAAGAATCCGGATTTGAGGTATATGGATGCGCAGTGCAACAGATGAAGGACCTGCGGGGCTGTCCGCGAGTGTGCCCTGACGCGCCCGCGTACCGGATTTGCCAAGCCCTACAGTAAATGCTCTTACACACCATTTACATTTACATAGAAAACCAGCAATGCTGGATGTTTCAAAAAACATTTACATGGACATGCGCTTATTCACTTGATTTAAGCAGCGCACATGTACCCACCGAGAATTAAGAAGAATTGGTCACCCCGTGACCAACTCTGCTGCATGGGATGGTTTTGCATGGAATCCACTTTACCTGTCCGCGTGCTGCAGAATGCACACTGCAAAAGTCGATATGTCTAGTCCGGGTATCTGATCAGGTGAGATGATCTTTTGTGCCAAGGGATTAAGCATGCTCCGCAAGGGTCCAGTCGTAGGTTGTAGTAGACGCCACGACGCAAACGAAACACAGAGTAACGGGCCGCCTCCTTTAGTGTACAGTGCCCTATGCTATGTAGGTAGGCGGATCACGTCCAGGGTCACACTAACACACGCGATATAACCGGGGGCCTGTGAATCTTACGGAAACAGCTGGCCCATATCCCCATGTATATGGAGGTACCAGATAAGCGGGCCGGGGTGCAGGAGTTCTAATATATGTTTTCGCACCAAACCAGTCTAGACAATATCCGGGAAGACATCGACGGAAATGACAGAGTTGTATACTGCATACTTTTGTGATCGCTCGACATCCCATCTATGCCCGTCGTTCATCGCCCCAACCAAGACCTCCATTAGAATGATCTCCTCACGATGGACGTCCTTCATCTGCTGCCAGTCCTCCCTTGTTATAAATCATAGCGCATACTCCGCCGCATCCGCCACCACCACGAGGTGCAATACCAAGAAGCAATCTCCTTCATCTACGGCAGCTTGATAGCAACGCCTGCCGCCTCTGCCTCAAACAACCCGGTCCATCCTGTACTACCATCCATCTTCGCAAAAATATAAAGTTGTCATTATTCTTCAAAAGACACATAAAACAACATGTTACACTATATACCATATGAAAGAGAGCATTTGCAAAATTCTCCACGCGTATTCACATTTTAACAAAAGGCGATACCAAAATTTTAATGCTAACTTGTTTTATTTTTCTGTTTCTTTCACTTTATTATACTTTTATCAATATTTCTAAACTCTACAACACATCCATATTATCCATGTTATACACCATCTAAATCAGTTCACCTGTATCTATAAAATTTTCAAAATGCGGTCGTGCATGAAGGAAATAATAAAGAAAACATCCAACCATGCAAATATTGTTTTTATGAATACTACTAAAATCTACTACACATCCATATTATACATATAATCGATCATCCATATCGGTTTTTTAATATATTCTATAATCCATATATCATATCCATATGAAATTAATTGTATTCTTATAGAACTACTTAAGTAGAAAAAACGGAAGAGCTCAGATCAGGGGGAGGGTGGCGAATTACCGGCGAACAGTTTGGTCATGGGGGCGCATCCTACGTAGACGTATAGAATCTGGCACCGAGGTGGTGGAGCGAGGCGTCAATCGGTTGGATGGAGGGACGTTGAAGCATCAAGGTGGCGCGGGAGAGTGCCAATGTCGTAAACTCAGCTTAAGGTAGATGAACCGTTTAGTATTTGAAAAAGGTAAATAAAATATATAAGCTTGGCCCAACGTCATAGGGCCCTGACTTATATCATGAGCGGAGAGCACATCCACGTGGCACGCTTATTTCCCATGTGCAGTGTAAAAGCCGATTGTTTTTGCAGTAATATGGGTAGAGCTATGGATAAGCCAAGGGTTTTTTTGGGCACCGCTTGGTATACAGTTATTTAAGCCGATGATCCGTGTTTCGCTGTGTGTTTTAGTGTTTGTTCTGGGTTTCCATAGGTAGAAGCGGAGTGGTCGATAAATTACACTCGGCTTATTCAGAAACACGAGGTAACATATGGTTCGCATGTAGTGATGAAATTAAATATTTTGATCGAAGCATCCAACACATAGTTATCTCTGATCATAATAAATTTTGCACAAACAAATTAAGGTGTGTAGTGGCATGCATGTTTGACTTGATTCGGTTTGAATAAAAGACATGCATCACTTAATTAGGTGATATTATTTGCATGGATAGATTAATGTAAATAATAAGTAACTTATGGATACATGCATTACTTCTGATGTCACATAATTTCGTTCGGATGCCAATCAATTAGAGTTGATGTGAGAGTATGTATCTGAAGAAAAATCAAGTAGCGTGGGTGAATTATTTAGATCTAGAATATTACAATATAGTATAAACATGAATCATGAATTTATGGGTAAATCATAAGGTGGAAAGAGAGATGGCAGTTCTCATAGTCTCTCATCTCTTATGGGCCAACGGAGTACAAACTTTATTGAAGCATTTTGATAGTAGATTGTTCGTTGATACATAAAATATAGTATAAACAACAAATTATTTCAGATTCTTTTCACCAGTATAGACGGGACGATGGCACATCGGGCACTCTGACTTCCACATTAACCAGTTATCAATGCACGCAGAATGGAACACGTGGCAGCAAGTAGGCAGCATTATAGCGTTCTCACCAGCTTGGAACTCCTGATAAAAAAAGTTTACCGCGAGTTAATCACAGCCTTTTTTTTGTAAAGATTG
The DNA here is from genome assembly GCF_002162155.2 of Triticum dicoccoides. NCBI lineage: Eukaryota > Viridiplantae > Streptophyta > Magnoliopsida > Poales > Poaceae > Triticum > Triticum dicoccoides. Next base: position 85,484,666 of record NC_041391.1, read on the forward strand.
TAGTATTAAACTACTACGTATTGCTAATAGTAAAGAAAAGGAAAGGCGTCCCCTTTTGATTACTTTGGCAAAAGAAATAGACCAAGTATAGTTCAAGTGAGAAACAGGAGGCACAAAGGTAGAGAGCGAGTTGGAGCATTGCTGGGAAACTTTATGTGCATGCCTTCAATTAGCTCGTCCACGATGGAGCAAAAACCAGATAATAACACCATCAAACCTCTAATAATTCACATGACAAACAGATCATCAAGGCAAATTAGGAACAACCATTTAAACGCCAAGCATAGAACTAAACTGCAGCGCCAAAAGCATTAAGCACTTTCATCCATCTCAAGGCAGCTGTGTGTGGGGGGGAGAGAGAGAGAGCGAGAGAAACACACACACACACACACACACACAGAGAGAGAGAGAGAGAGAGAGAGAGAGAGAGAGAGAGAGAGAGAGAGAGAGAGAGGCAAAAATCTGTACTGACATAGAGACAGATGCTGCAGGTCGTCTGCCGTTCTGTGGTTTCATTGGTTATCTCCATCACCTGAATGCTATCGGAGATAGACCTTGGCGTTTCCATTGCCGGGTAGCTCGGCTCGAAGGGCTCTTCCCCAAGCAGCTCGTCCATCGCGCTCTCTAACGCGCTGCTTATGGTTACGAACGCACTGCCACGCATGAAGTTGCGCTCTTGGAGCAAGAGGCTCTGGAGCTCAAGCTGCAGCAACAAGAAGTCAAGTACTTGGTTGGTAATGCAGAATCCGGATGAATTGCTGTCCTAATTTTGGTGCAACTTGCAACGAAAATATATTTTAGAGCAGGTGCGCCCCGGCCCGCTTATCCTGGGCGTCCATATACCTAGGGACCGGGGCCAGCCCTTCCCGTAATTGACCCACGGCGCCTGTTATGAGCGGGTCACATGCACACAGATTAAGGACATTTTGCAGCCGCCCCTCTCGTGACCCTTCTTCCACGTCCGTCCGACATTGGAGTTGCTGCCTGTGCACAGGAGAGA
>NC_041391.1:85486243-85495833 GCF_002162155.2 Triticum dicoccoides
ATTCTTTTGAGATGAAGATGTAGAGATAGCGGATCTGAGCGGAGGCCGGTTTGCTGGAAGAAGAGGAGCCGGGGATTCAGCGGCAGGTGCGGGCGGGCTGCACTGGAATCGCCGCTGGAGGCATTGTTCTATCAGATCCCAGATGAGTATGTTTGTTTTTTGATTGCGCATTCCCCTTTTTCCTCTCTCTGGATGTAGATTACTTGGGATTTATAATCCCTAAACAGGGTTTGGTGTTCGGCGCTGGATAGAATATTGACGATGTGTCCATTGTTCTGTGTCTTGCAGACCAAAATAGACAGGCAGGAGGCTTCGCAAAATCTGTATATGCGTCTGTGATTTGGCCGGCAGCATGCAGGTCTCTGTTTCTTGGGGAGGATAAGTTCTTGGCGGCCCATCCGTCTAGCTATAAGTCAAAAGAGCGAGAGGAGAGAGAGTAAGATGTGTTCACGGGCTTGCAACGGGGGAGGGGCCGGCAGTGGAAGACAAAGCTACCCTGAGCCAGATGGAGCAGTACCCATGTGACCACAACGACCGTAATAGCCTGCTGCCATGGTGACAGTTCCAACAAAACTGGCTTACTTGTCGGGCATCTCGAGGTACAGTGGAATGATTCTACCACTGGGATAGCGCGGCCCCGGCGCAGATGTTCTAAAAATCCGCTTCCCAACTTGCAAGGCTTACCGTGCGTCTGATCCGCACTTCCAGGGTATAGTCGTTGCAGCACCATATACTTACGAGGGCCTCGGCTAGCTCAGCAGAGACGAGGCCTCCAGTGATCGCTCCCATCAGCGTCACCTTCATCATGCCATTCTCGTTGGTAATGCCTGAGCAGAAGCCACCCACGATGCCCATCACTGTACCTGCTGCACCAAGGCATAGAATCAATCAACGTAAGATCATCCGGATGTAATTATGCAGTGCTGCGTGCAGACAAGTACCTGCCACGAAGACCGCCATGATCAGGGAGCGCAACAGGCCGCGGGCCGCACTGATGAACGCTGAGAGCATCTCCCCGTGTTGAACTCTCCTTTGTTCTGGAAGAAGTGCAGTGATTGAGCTCCAATTTTATCCTATGACAAATGATTAAGAGACTCGTCAAGGAAGGAAGGAGAGATAATGGTTGTGGCCCTTGACGCTCCCCAAAACATTTGTCTATTAATCTGTCGACACCAGATTTAGGCATGGTCAAAACCTTGGTTAAGACGACCTCAAATAGAAAAGTTTTAACATTTGAAAGTTCCTTATCGTCAAAGTGAGAAACTTTCATGTTTGGGTCATCAACGTCCGATGTCATCTAAAGGGTCGAAACCATGCTCGAAGAAATAAGATTTTGACACTCAGAGTACTGTTCGGCCTATTACTCCTCCAAGACGGCCTCATATGAGAAAATTTTCTACGTGAACTGTGTTCGTCTTGTCGAAACGGTCGATTTTGATATAAAAATTGTCTTCATCCGAGGTCGTATGCAAAACTTAGAGCCAAAAATGCGCCGCTGCATCAGGATGGCCAGACACTCCGGGGATAATCATCCGGGTTATGGACTTCTATGAGGATTACGGGACACTCCAGGGATGTTCGTCCAGGTTTTGGATTTCTCTGCCGCAGACTTCAGAAAACAGCCGAAAAACCCCTCAAGATGGCTTCTGATAAAAAAACGTTCAAAATGAAAGTTGTTCGTCTCGTCGAAACAGTGAAGATTGACTTCGGGCTCGTTTCTCTCCGAGGTCGTTTGTTGCCTAAAGCGTGAGCCGCAAGGTGCAGCCAGGTTGTAAACCGAACAGTGTTGAAATGTTTGGATTCTTAGTTGGACACAACTAGGGTTTTGAACGTGAATTCTAATATTTCCTTGCACGGGAAGTCCATCCGCCCCTTATATACCTAAGGGGTGACAGCCGATTGAATAACAACAAACAATCGACAAAACCCATTTACTTTTTACCCTAGTTTTACATCTCTCCCCTGTTCTTTCTCTCTCGTTCTTCGTTCGTTCTACGTGTTGAAGGGAAGCAATCCTCGAGGCTCTAGGGGCAAGCAAACGAACCTAGGGGAGCCCATAGCCGCCACGCGACGGGGTCCCTCCAGGTTCGTGCGGTTTCGAGTGCTCAAAAGCATCCACCGGAATGCTTGCGCACCGCACTGCCGGATGGGTCTCCTTCGAGGTGAGCTATGGTGCATCACCCTCGGCGTTGAAGGTACAGGGTGACGTGTTCGAGTGCGAACACACTTTTTGGCGACTCGGCTGGGGAAGAAAGATCAAGAATCATCATCAACCATGTCTAATCTCCCCAAGCCCTTAGAAGTTGATGCCGATAACATCATTAAGCCTACTCTTGATGAACTATCGGAGGAACATCGCCAAGCCTATGAAACGCATAAGAAGCAGCGTGAAGAGGCTTTTGAAGCGTTCAAGAAGAAGCATGAGGAGGATTTCGAGGCTTTTCTTGCAAGTTTGAAGAAAGACCGTCAAGGCAACATCACACTAGTTGGGAACGTCAATTTTTCCTCCCTCATTGACGAACAAGATGTAATCACTGTCAGTGAAGTTTTTTCTCCAGAGCAAGTGACTGTGATTGGAAGTCTTGTTAGTAAGGGTAATGTGACAAATTCTTTTGTGGCAAATACTAATGCTAAGAAAAATATGCCATCGTCATCTAGTGGTACTGTTGGTGTATCTGAAAACCCTAGTCCAACTTTACCTATTTCATCGGCACCTCCTATACAACAACAATATATTATGCTGTTGAATTTTTACCCTAGTCAAACAAACCAACTTGTGGCTGCACCTGGATATCCGAATCCTATTATGAGTGTGCTCAATTCAGCGTCAACATTGAATTGCTTTGTCACACTACCCATAGGCGCAAGCATCTTTAGTGTTCCGCCAAATTATGGCTCGGCGCCCATTCCAGAAGTTGCACTACTAGTTAGTACTCAGGTTGCTCCTATGTCATTTCCACAAACATCTTCATTTACCTCGGATCCAATTTTAGCTAAAGCAAGGAAGGATTTGCATAAGATGTTTCTAGAGACTTTCGAAAACGTGCCGAAAGTAAATAGTCGTGTGTACGAAAAGCCTTATCCTGAACAATTTGATGCAGTTTTGTACCCTCAAGGTTATGAGGTTCCAGATTTTGTCAAATTTAGTGGAGAGGGCACGAAAACAACATGGGAGCATGTTAGTCAGTATCTAGCGCAGTTGGATGAAGCAGGTTCAATAGAAGAATTGAAAGGAAGTGTGTTTATTTCCACTATCTTTAACTGGTACCGCATTTTCAAGGTTTGTTGCTTTACCACATGGTTCAATTCTCTTATGGTCACAATTAGAGAAAAAGTTTCTCGATCACTTTTATAGCGGCGATAATGAGCTTAAGTTGTCACATCTTACATCAGTTAGGCAAAAATATGATGAATCGTTCACCGACTTTGTCAATAGAATTAGAGATATAAAGAACTGATGTTGTGGCTCAGTGATAACTGAGAGAGACTTGGCGGATCTTGTTCTTATTGGTCTAAAATTCACATTAAAGAGAGGCTAGAAAGTTATGAGTTTTTGAAGATTAACCAGGTCTTGCAAAAAGCTTTGGCTTAAGAGAGTCGAAGTAAAAAGGTTCATGGGTCTACAACCGATCGTCCTAGAATGCATATGGTTGAATACAATAATGATAATTCGGATGATGAGGTATATGTCTATACTACTAAGTTTGTTTTGTCCTCAAAGGCCAAACCCTATACATCCAATGCCTATTCGCAAGAATCGTTATGAGGCAATGAAGTTTACTTTCGATATATCTAAGTGTGATAAAATATTTGATGTTGTCTTGCAAGAAAAGATGATTAGAATATCACACACAATACCGCCGTTTGACAAGCTGAACGGCGTGCTTATTGCAAGTACCATAATTCATTTTCTCATGCTACTAACGATTGCAATGTTTTTCGACGACAGATACAATCGGCCATTAATGGCAGACGATTGAATTTTGCTAAGATGCAAGTTGATAAACAACCCGTCCCGATAAACAGCATGGACTTGGAGGAAAAAAAATGTTAATTCAGCCTAGCATAGCCGAATCTGCTAATAAAGATAATGTTGTTATTGGTGAACCTAGGAAAGGCAAGGAGGGCGACATACTCTTGGGAAGAGAGGTTGTGCTTGATAATCAACTCGATGGCAAGGAAGTGTTGAAGATCACCATAAAAAATTCATGCACTCGAGGGACCACCACAAGTACAAGAAGATACTCATGTTAATTTATCAAGCTGAAGAATTTAGAAGTTGGCAAGTTGGAAAATAGTGAAGCTAAGCGCTGGTAAATCAAGCCAACTTTTGATATGTTGCTATCCAAATATGGAAGTCAAGCGGCTGGTTCTAGGTCTAATCGGCCATCACATTCAAAGTGTTCAAGATCACCTCTGAAGCAAGAATTTAGACGCTATGCAAGGCCATATGGGTCATGGGCACTGACACCATGGATGTCACAACCCTTCTTTGCACCATATTACATGAGAGACATCAATATAGGTTGGGGGAAGCCCCCAGTGGCTCCTTTCGCTTCTCATATTGGGTGGGCAACACCTAGAAAGCCTGCTTGTGAGAGGCTTTATTATCCCACATAAGGCTGTTCAAGCAATGGTGCTAATCGGCCAACAAAAATTTCTCCAAGCATGGTCAATAAAAAGGGTTGCATGGCTGATGATCATGAGGCTAGCACAAGCAAAGCCAAACCTAGGGATCCAAAATATACTCAACCTAAGTGGTGTCCTCCCGGTTTAACAAGACCATGAAAAGGAGATTACAACTCATGAGGAACCACAAGGAGGTAGAGCGCAAAGAAGAGAAGCAAAGGGACGAATTGTTCAATGAAATTCGGCCCATGGCACTCACAACACAAGTATGGAGGCCTAAACAAAAAGAAAACGCCAATGCTTCTACATTGGCTATAGAAACACCTGCACCACCAAAAGAGGATGATGCGACCCCTATTACATCGTCCACGCCACCTAAAACATCCCCTTCAATTGAGGAAACTTCAAGTCCAATATACACATTGGGAAATGAAGATGAGATGGTGGAATACGAATTTAAGCTGGTTCGGGAAGGTATGGATATTAATATTGTGTATTACTTACCTACTGAGTCTCGTGCTATAGGTGAAGAAGGGGATGTGGCTCAGCTAAATTTTGGTCCTTAGAACGCTATCTTCGAGAAGCCTAATGAATCGGTTAAACAATTGAAGCCATTGTATCTCAAATGTCATATTAACGGATTGTCGGTTGCTAAGATGCTTGTTGATGGTGGTGTTGTGGTAAATCCTATGCCCTATTCGGTCTTCAAAAAGTTGGGTTTACATGATGATGCATTGATGAAGACTGATGTCTACTACACAAATTGTTCTTGGAGACTCGTGTTGGGCCTCCAAACGCAGATTTTATTAGGACAGTAGCAATTTTCCCTCAAGTGGATGACCTAAGGTTTATCAATCCTTGGGAGGCATAGGATGAAGATGGTCTCTCTCAAACAAAACCCTGCAACCAAATAACAAAATGTCTACTGTGTCCCCAACACACCAAATACAATGGTAATTTGTACAGGTGCACTAGTACATCGAAGAGATGGTAATAAAAGTGTAGTAATCATTGTATTCAGAACAGTAAAAAAACAACAAGATAGCAAATGATAAAACGGAGCACAAACAGTACTGCAGTGCTTCAAAATGAGGCCTAGGGTCCGTACTTTCTCTATAGTGCAATCTCTCAACAGTGCTAATATAATTGGATCATATAACCATCCCTCAACGTGCGATGAAGAATCCCTCCGAAGTTCCTATCTAGTGGAGAACATAAAAAGAATTTGTTTGTAGGGTACGAAACCACCTCAAAGTTATTTTTCGATCAATCTATCCTAGAGTTCATACTAAAATAACAACAAGCTATTATTTCTGATCGATTTGACCAAGAGTTCGTACTAAAATAACACTATATGATACACATCAACCAACTCTAATGCCACCTAGATACTCCAATGTCACTGCGAGTATCAATGAGTTGATTATGCGATATGCATCAAACAATTTCAGATTCATAGTATTCAATCCAACACAAAGAACCTCAAACAGTGCCCAAAGATTTCTACCGGAGAAACAAAGACAAGAACATGCATCAAACCCTATGGATAGATTACCCCAATGTCACCTCGAGAATCCGCGAGTTGAGTGCCAAAACACATATCAAGTGAATCAATACGATACCCCATTGTCACCACGGGTATTCATAGTAAGACATAAATCAAGTGCTCTCAAATCCACAAAAGTATTCAATTCGATAAAACGAAATCTCAAAGGGAAAAATCAATTCACAACAAGATAGAGAGGGGAAAACACCATATGATCCAACTATATTAACAAATGCCTTGATACGATTATGACATCTCAAGAACATGAGAGAGAGAGAGAGATTAAACACATAGATACTGGTACAAACCCTCAGCTCCGAGGGTGGACTACTCCCTCCTCATGATGGTGGCCGCCGGGATGATGAAGATGGCCACAAGTAATGATTTCCCCCTCCGGCAGGGTGCCAGAACGGGGTCTAGATTAGGTTTTTCGTGGCTACAGAGACTTGTGGTGGCGGAACTTCTGACCTAGAGTTATTTCTGATGGTTTCTCTATTTATAGGATTTTTCAGCATTGGAATCACGTGAAGATGGGCCTCGAGGTGGGCACAACATACCTGGGCGCGCTTGAGGTGCCTGGCGTGCCCGGGTGTCTTGTGCTCACCTCCTTCCTCTTCTGGTCCTCCCACGAAGCTTCTAGTGTCTCTTTTGTTCCAAAAAACTGCAAAAAAGTTTTGTTGCATTTGGAGAACTTTTATTTCTGCACAAAAAAGACCACCACAGTAGTTCTGCTAAAAACAATGTCAGTCCGGGTTAGTTCCATGCAAATCATACCAAAACCATATAAAATTATAGTAAACATGGCATGAATACTTCATAAATTATAGATACGTTGGAGACATATCAAAGACCAATATGGTGCTTAATGGATTTGAGGGTAAAGAAAAGACGGAGGCCAAAGCTGTGATGTGCATGGAACTCACTGTGGGAAGCCAAACTTCGGCTACCACATTCTTCATCGCCGAGGTGCAAGGTAACTATAATGTTATATTAGGTTGTGACTGGGTTCATGCTAACCAGTGCGTGCCATCTACCATGCATCAATTCTTAATACAATGGGGTTGATGATGAAATAGAAGTCGTTAACGTTGATAATTCGTCTTGTGTTGATTTGGTCGATGCATCGGTCGATTGGAATCATCCCGATGTTACTTTCTTAGCAGGGCGTGACCTCTTGGAGTTTGATTTCCTTAGTGCTATGAGGAATGGGTTCATTCCCATCTCTTCAAATCCGATTAGTGGTAATCGGTTCCAAGGTATGATGCAAACAAAAATTTAAAATCAAAGGCCGATCTAGAATTATCACCCTAAGGATAAACATGGCCGATATATAATTATGGCCCGAAGCACATACAAATGGACGATGGAGTGTTGACTTCATTCTTAGAAAAAGCATCGTGCAAGTTATGTTTCAGCAAACAAGGTTTTTAGCACACCAGATTTTGGCATGGTCAAAAACATTGTTAAGATGACCTCAAATAGAAAAGTTTTCAACATGTGTAAGTTCCATATCTTCAAAGTGACAAACTTTAATGTTTGGGTCATCAACGTTCGATCTCATCTAAACGGCCGAAACCATTCTCGAAGTAATAAGATTTTGGCACTCAGAGTACTGTTCGGCAAATTACGCCTCCAAAACGACCTCATATGAGACAAACTTCTACATGAATTATCTTCGCCTCAGCGAAACGGTCTATTTTGATATAAAAATCATCTTAATCCGAGGTCGTATGCAAAAGTTAGAGCCAAAAATGCGCAGCTGCAACAGGATGGCCATACACGCCGGGGATAGTCATCCGGGTTTTGGATTTCTCTGAGGATGGCCGGATACTCCGTGGATGTTCGTCCGGGTTTTGGATTTCTCCGCTGCAGAATTCGGAAAACAGCCGAAAACCCCCTCAAGATGGCCTCTGATCAAAAAACATTCAACATGAAAATTGTGCGTCTCGTCGAAACGGTCAAGATTAATTATGGGATCGTTTCAATCCAAGGTCGTTTACTGCCTCAAACGTGACCCGCAAAGTGCAGCCAGGTTGTAAACCGAGAAGTTTTGGAAAGTTCGGATTCCGAATTGGACCCAAACTAGGGTTTTAAACATGAATTCTAACATTTCCTTGCACGGGAAATCCATCCGCCTCTTATATACCTAAGGGGTGACGGCCGATTGAATAACAACACACAATCAACAAAACCCATCTACCTTTTATGCTAGTTTTACATCTCCCCTTGTTCTTTCTATCTCGTTCTTCATTCTTTCTTCGTGTTGAAGGGCAGCGATCCTCGAGGCTCTGGGGGCGGGCGAACCGACCTAGGACAGCCCATAGCCGCCGTGCGTCCAAACGGGGTCCCTCCCGGGTGCATGGGGTTTCTGGCGCTCAAAAGAGCCCTCTGGATTCCTTGCGTCCCATGCTTCGGACAGGTCTCCTTCGTTGTTGAAGGTACACGGTGAGGTGTTCGTGTGCGAACACAATCTCGTTCCTCAACAAGAAAATCTCATCTCCGGCCGTTGGAGCCATCGCCGGTCGCCGCATCTCCAATTGCCTTTTGGCCATGGAGGTCCGGAGGATCTTGAAAGTGCAACTATCCCTAGGTGGTTTTGGTAATTCCTAAAAACATATAGCTCTTTGAGCTAATGCTATTTCAAGATGAATATTTCAGGAAAGCTCAATTATTGGCATGGCATGGATGAGAAAAGTGGACCCTTCAAAATGCTAAGGACAAAAGGATTGGCTCAAGCTCATAGCTCAAGACTCTACATTTTACATTTTAGTGATCCAAGATCACATTGAGTCAAAAGATCCAAGATCACTCGTGGGCGACGGCCATGGTGGGATGGACAAGGTTGCTTCTTTGTGGACCCTTCGTGGGTGGAGGCCTCCGTGGACTCGTGCAGCCGTTACCCTTCATGGGTTGAAGTCTCCATCAACGAGGATGTACGATAGCCCCACCTATCGGAACCACGACAAAAACATCCGTGTCTCCAATTGACTTTGAATTCTCCAAACCCTTCCCTTTACATTCTTGCAAGTTGCATGCTTTACTTTCCGCTGCTCATATACTCTTTGCATGCTTGCTTGAATTGTGTTAAGATTGCTTGACTTGTGCTAAGTTAGCTAAAATCTGCCAAAGACTAAAATTTGGAAAAGGATAAGTTTTTATTTGGTCAAGTAGTCTAATCACCCCCCTCTAGACATACTTTCGATCCTACAGATCCCCCCCCCCCCCCCCGGTGGGTGGGACCACGTTCTTGTTCTTGTTAGATTCAACCTCTTGGTTAGGGTTGTGTGGCCGCGACGATGTCGCTTAGTAGGAATAATGTCTCCCGCGTTATATTCCTATCCTGATGATGCGTCTAACATTGTTGGAGGGTATGTGGATGTTTGTCTTCGTCGGATCTGGCTGGATTCCGTCGGTG
>NC_041391.1:85496344-85627467 GCF_002162155.2 Triticum dicoccoides
CTTTCCGCTGCTCATATACTCTTTGCATGCTTGCTTGAATTGTGTTAAGATTGCTTGACTTGTGCTAAGTTAGCTAAAATCTGCCAAAGACTAAAATTTGGAAAAGGATAAGTTTTTATTTGGTCAAGTAGTCTAATCACCCCCCTCTAGACATACTTTCGATCCTACAGATCCCCCCCCCCCCCGCCGGTGGGTGGGACCACGTTCTTGTTCTTGTTAGATTCAACCTCTTGGTTAGGGTTGTGTGGCCGCGACGATGTCGCTTAGTAGGAATAATGTCTCCCGCGTTATATTCCTATCCTGATGATGCGTCTAACATTGTTGGAGGGTATGTGGATGTTTGTCTTCGTCGGATCTGGCTGGATTCCGTCGGTGCTGTTCTTTGGTGGCGGCTAGTGTGTTTTTGTTTTAAAAATCATGTTCTCTTTCTTTGTATTAAACTATAACTTACTTTAACTTTGTTGTTCATCCTTGTTTCCTACAACGGGAAACAATAGTACATGGCTGTTTGCGATCCGAGGTTGTCTTAATGTAGTAGTCATACTTGTTACCCCTAGCAAGGCAAGTCATCAATAATAATGCACATGTGGGCAGCCTGGTGGCCACATGTAAGGAGGACAGCTGGTGTAGTGCTTGTGCTACTACAGCTGACAGTCATGTCGACAAGTTAGTATTATCGAAACTGAAACAATTACCACATATGTTGTATAGTAACTTTCCTCCGATCAATTCATCATATGAAGGGCAACACATATTCTTCTGCAACAGGCATACAAAAGTCTGTCCCCAAAGCCACCATTCACATCGACACCCCATCCGCGCACATGCTGCCTCATCTACTCCTCATCCAAAATTTTCAATTAGGTCAACCTTACATAGGCTTGAATTTTTTTCTATGTTTGTTTCTCTTGGAAACCTTGTACAATGATCCTGATGTAGGAAGGGTATGATGATATTTTACTGATTAACAATTAAATGACCAGATATCCTGTCCCTTATCTCATGCTGTGTGTGGGCTTGTTGCACATTAGTAGCCTGCAGTGTCCAGATATTCTCCAAGTTGACAAACTTGGAGATGTCCCTACATTACGCAGCGTCATCCTTTTCATCAATATGAAGCCCAATGACTGCGTGAGCCGCATGGAGGAGCCAAAACAAGCTCTTGGATGGATTGTGGTGGATGCAAACATGTGAAGCTTTTTTTTACATGTACGTGAAGCTAAATGCAAATATGTGAAGCTATTTTATTTACATGTCCGTGAAGTTAGCTTGAAAAAGGACTACGGGCTGATTAATCTTCTTTTTTTACTTGGCCGATCTATCTTTCCTTAAAGGGTGTGAGGTCTGATCGATCAATTTTTTAGAGGGTGCACCCGCAAAAAAATATTTGAGGGTGGGGATCGATCCATTTGGCCATTTTTTTTACATATACGTGAACCTAGCTTGAAATAAAGGGTATGAGGTCTGATCGACCAATTATTTGGTGGGTGGGGATCGATCCATTTGGCAGTTTTTTTTTACGTATACGTGAAACTAGCTTGAAATAGAGGGTGTGAGGTCTGATTGATATATTTTTTAGAGGGTGGGGATCGATCCATTTGTGCCTTTTTTTACATCTACGTGAAGCTAGCTTGAATAGACTTAAAGATGATCGTCTTTTTTTACATGTACGTGAAGCTAACTTGATTGTAGTTGGGGCTGATGGACCTATTTTTTCTTGGAGGTTGATCCTTTTTTATGGAATGGCTTGGTGGCTGGTCAACTATTTATTAGACATAATCAATCTTTTTTTTTGAGGGAGTGGGGGCTGATCGATCTAGCACAATGCTTAAAATTTTGAAACATCTTTTAAGGAGTAAACGTTTCAAGGTTTCACGTTAAGAAAAAAGAGCGACAATTTTTTTTCTTTTTTAGGTGGAGCGCTCTTGGATCTAATAATCCATTAGTTACGTACATATATGCTGAGGTAGGTGCAGTTTTTTTTATTTAACGTACAGGCTAAGGATAGCTACAGGGTTTATCTGCAGGTACTTTTCTTTTTGTGATGGAATACTCTTAGATCTAATAACCATTAATTAAGTCCATACATGATTACGGTTTCTGTAGTTTTTTCTTTTTGAGATGAGGAGCTCTTAGATCTAATCCATTCATTATGTCATTTAAGTTATGGGTCCATCAAATCAACGACCAGATGTTTCTAATTATTGTGATAATTTCTAGCATATTTATCTTTTTTCTCATTAATCCGTCAAGCACTTTTTATATATATAATAGATTGCTCTCGTTATGCTAAGAAGTTGGAGCGCGATTTATTATTGAGTGTCTTCCATTGCGTGAAGGTCGGGGTGTGCGATGGTTAACTCCTACCAACATCTCCCTTAGGACCATGCATAGTAGTACTTTTCTTCGATGGCTGATAGACTTTTGGAATAAGTGTGTGAGTTCTTTATGACTGATGCGAGTCAATGGATTATACGCACTCTCACCTTCTTAGCCTCTTTGGTACCATGCATTGCACTTTATTACCTTGAGATGTGTTGCAAACTTTGCAATGCATTCAAACCCCGTGATACGATACACGCTATCACACATAAGCCTCCTTATATCTTCCTCAAAACAGCCACCATACCTACATATTATTGTGGCATTTTCATAGCAACTCGGAGATATATAGCCATGCAAGTTTCACCGTTCCATTTTTATGATGCGTAGCATCATTGTCATATTGCTTTTCATTATCATATAGCTGACATAGTATTTATGGCTCAGCCATCGTCCATCATTTTTATACATGTTAACTTAGAACATTGCACATCACCGCCAGAGGCATGCACATAGAGTCATATTTTGTTCTAGTATCGAGTTGTAATTTTGAGTTGTAACTAAATAGAAGTGAGATGATGATCATATTCATTATTGGAGCATTGTCATATGTGAGGAAATAAAAAATAGAGGCCAAAAAGAGCTCATAAAAGAGAGGCCAAAAAGAGCCCAACAGAAAAGAGAGAGAGAAAATGAGAGAAAAATAAAGAAGGCGCAATGTTACTATACTTTTTCACACTTGTGCTTCAAAGTAGCACCATGTTTTTCATATAGAGAGTTTCCTATGCTTTCATTTTCATATACTACTGGGAAGTTTTCATTATAGAACCTGCATTGTATATTCCAATGATGGGCATCCTTAAATGCCTGAGGTCTTCTAAAGGAAGCAAGTTGGATGCAGACCCGCTTAGTTTTAATCTTTTTGAGCTTTCATACACTTATAGCTCTTAGTGCATCCGTTGCATGGCAATCCCTACTCCTTGCATTAACATCAATTGATGGGCATCTCCATAACCCATTGATTACCCCGTCGATGTGAGATTTTCTACTTTTTTGTCTTCTCCATATCATCTCTATTTCCACACTCTATTCCATCCATAGTGCTATGTCCGCGGCTTGCGCTCATGTATTGCGTGAGAGTTGAAAATGCTGAAGCGCGTTAAAAGGAATGATCCAATTTCTTGGCTAACACCACCATTTGAAGACAACCACTACATGCCTATGCATGTATGTAGGTGATGCGTGCATGCATGTTTTAATACCATTCACAACATTGATGTGGCCCGTGCATTGAAAATCATACAGTCCCTACACAGAGCGAGATCGGTTCATGACGTGTCATGGTACTGGTCACTTCGACTTGATGGGAGGGATTCATGCGTACACATGCATGCGTGCTCAAACTATATCATGTCATCCCAGAGCATGACCAATATACGGTAACACAAAGCAAAAAATAATAACCTCCTAAGTCAAATTAACCTCTGTCATTGTCAAGCAATGTAGTTATGGACCAAGCGGGCCCACAGATGGAAAGCATCGATATCGATGATAACCGCGTGAGTGGGTGCCAGAGGACAACCACGATCGCTTTGCATGTGGGCCAAACATATGTTGAATACCCAAAATGCACAACTTTGATGTGGCACATGCCTCGAAAACCATAAAGTCCCCACATAGAACGAGGTTATTCATGAAGCGTGCTACGTATGCTGGTCCCCTTCCCCCTCTTCAACGCATACTATATGCTCCTACCATAATACAAACCAAAAAGAATCCTCCTTGATGGTGAAATTAATTAACCTCTCCTGATGTAGGTCAAAGTGATGCATGCATCAACGACGACCTCACGGGCCAATAGATGGAAGCGTCACACGTGAGTGTCCTGGGATAACCACCACCGGCATGCATGTGGCCCAAACAGGTGTTGTGTGATGTTTGAATAGACAATGCACAACTATGATGTGGCACGTGCCTCAGAAACCGAAAAGTCCTGACACCGAGAGAGGTGTGTTCACGGACGCGTACGTAGTATATATGCTAGTGCCCTCCCACCTCTTCGACGCGTATATATACTCCCACCATAACACAAACAAAAAAGATTCTACCTTGTTGGTCAAATTAACCTCTTTACCGACTGTTCGTCGAAGTGATGGACGACGATCTCACGGGCCCACACAAAGCGTCACACACGAGTGAGTGTCGTGTAGGGCAACCACCGACTGCCTGTGGCCAAAACATGTATGTATGAAAGGGTTGTATAATGTTTTAAACAACGAATTCACGACTTTGATATGGCACTTGCCTCACCAAACGGCCAACCCACCCGGTGAGTCACGACTCGTAGTATACTGCTAGCCCCCCACGCCAGACGCGCGCGCGCGCACACACACAACATCCACCGCAACTACAATGCATGTTAAATTTTCCAACGAAGGAGGGACGTTTTAAGATGTTTTAGTACATTGATTGATTTTCAAGGGGTATAATGTGTAAAAATCAAATTTGAGCTATATGCACACATGGCAGTGCACCTAAATGGATTGAAAAAACACATGTGTCTCACTGGGTGCATGTTTACTCCCCATGCTATAAATTTCAAACATTGAGAATATTGGTTTTTAAAATCTAGTACATCCAAAACTTATTTGAAATTCATAAAACTTATCGTGTTGTCATATGAACATCAATACACAGTGGCATTGTACTTCTTTTGTCAAAATTGGGACAAGTTTTGATGTGATCTTTATCTTCTTACAAACGGGAGATTATTAATAATTCGGAACCAATATTGCAGACGAATTATTTATTCGAACCGTGGGCGTTAGACCAACAACGGATATGTGCTATGCTTTAGTTAAGCGATAAAGTGGAAACATTAATCATGAAAATAAAAAAATATATACGTCCCGCCACGTGACCCGTACGTTGTGCGAGTAGGCGTGAGTTGACGTGATGCATGCGAGCAGTCCGCCACGCAGGCAGACCGGGAGGCGTGTGTGCAGGTGTGTGAAACGGGAGGATTGCTTGATACGCAGTGTCCTCGGGAGGCATGCGAGTAGCTGTGTGAAATGACGGTAGACATGCTAGTAGTCCGTTGAGCAGGCTCACTCGGAGGCGAGCCAGCGGTTTGACCGCCGCCCGCCTCTCTCCCACTACTCCATATTAATGGCACGCCCGAGCGGCCGCACCCCCAATCCTCGCCACACACATAACCTCTCTCTCTCTCCGCTTGCATCCTCGACGCCGCCCTTAGTCCTCAAAGCTGTCAGTGTATGAGGATGCCGCCGAAGCTCCCCATCGGAGGGAGCGGCGATGCCAGGGCCGCTGAAGCACCGGAGCACGGCGTGAAGATGGAGAAAAAGGTTGCCGTTGCCGTCAGTGAGGTATCGCTGCACCCTGACGTCGTCGACGGCGTGGTGATTCCACAACCGAAGCCAGAGGTCCGCACCGACTCCGGTGATGACTCGGGCGACGACTCTAACGACGACGGAGAACCGTCTAGTCATCCATACCCATTTATGTGTCAAATACATCCTAGGGTTTCTCTGGTTACTCCTGCCCCCCCCCCCCTTTTGGAATATAAATCCTATGGTTATGTTCTCCGAGTCCATGAAATCTGAGTAAGTTTGTTATATCCATGTAGTGTATTGATTGTTTGAATGGTACAAATTTTAAGTGATTCATTGTTTCATCTGTTTAAATGATTTCTGCTAAAAATCCGACTAGGTTTAGTGTTTGTGCTAGTAATTCCTAGCCAGGTCTTGACAATTGATTTTTGAATGACCTATATATATATTTGTGCCATTATTTTCTTCAAGATTGATGTTTACATAGATGATTGTGCCTAAAAATCGAACCATAATCTCTAGATATGTCTAAAAAAGTAGCCATAAATTCCTAATCCTACTTTACGGCATGTAAACATTGATTTGATGCCAAATTTTGGCAACTGCCAAATGTTCGCTACAGATTAGTTTGTTTTCCAAATTTGACGCCACATTTTCCTATATATGGATAGGTGCTATCTGATGATGTCAACATAGATGACGAAGATTGCCAGAGGAGGTACAAGAGGCAAATGCTCGGGGAGCTTTATGCGGGAATGCATAACAGGGATATTAGGACCTGGAACTGGGGCTATCGTTGCCCATTTTGCAACCAAAAGCTTCATGACGTGTATTAAAGTGTTCTGGCGCATGCAAGAGGATGAGCTATTAGCTCCTTCAAACAGAAGTATTTTCGCAGGGTGGCGCACGCTGCGTAAGCCGAGTACCTGGAGAAGCTTCAGGATTGTGCACGCAGATGAGTTGAGATGAGATGGATTGAACTATGTATGGCTATGTAGTGTCTTAATTATAAATGCGCTTGAGTATGCTTAATTTCGGTTGAACTATATACTTAAGGTTGAACTATGCTTGTGTACGCTTACTATCTATGCTTGTGTGGGATATGGATGCAATCAGTTCGGTTGATGGAATCTACCTCCATCCTGGTTTATTGGTCCCCCTTGTAATTTGTGTTAAATTTTGACCAATGATTTAGCTGACAAAATGTTAGTGCATGTTAGCAAAAAATATATCGTCGCATGTGTATTTTAATATAATGTTCAATGATATAACTTTGACATGGATAAACATTTGTTATTTAAATCTTTGGTCAAATATTGGCACAAATTACAAAGAGGACCAATAAACCAGGACGGAGGTAGTACGTCAATCACACACGGTTCCTGAATTGGAACCGTGTGCAATGACTTTCATTTTTCCAGTTATGTCAATCACACACGACTCCTGAATTGGAACCGTATGCAATGCCTTTCATTTTTTCAGTTATGTGAATCACACACGGTTGGCTCTAGAAAACCGTTGCCTTCGAAACTCTTTCTGTGATAGAAAACCTTCGCCACCCAATTCAAAAAAGAAAAAAAATAAAACCATCACCATCTTCACGTCACAAAAACCATCACCCCGCCCACCACCCCCTCAGGTCCCCATTCACACCTGCACAAACTCCTCCACGACTCTACATGGCACCGCCTTCCGTCGCGGCAACCACTTAGCTCGACGTCTGTCGCCACCGCTAGCCTGTCGGCAAATCCACCGCTTTTCGCCACTTTCGCTTGCCGCCGCCTATTGCCATCAACTTTCTCAACGCTGCTCACGGTCGACCCAGCTCTGCCTGATTGGGGAATCTTCCGTGTTGAGGGCTTTTTGTCATGGACAATAAGGTAACTAATCTAATGAGATATTATCTCATCTCTTATCCTAGTTCATCTGCCTCCTTTAATAACCCGGCTGAAATCACCTTCATTCATTTTTATTCGAGCTCATTTGAGGGTTTTCTTTCATTCACAGAGTGTACGGTGCTCAGACACATCAGGACTTTGCGGCCTTGACCAGACATCCATGGAGTTCCATCTCACCGTACCAGATGACTTGTGGATGCACGCGGTACGTTTAATCTCACCCTAAATTGGTTGGCATGGCCTACTTTCCTGAACATATACTATATATTGCTACATTTGGATAAATGGTGCCACATGCGGCATATACATCAGAGGGGCTTTTTTTCTCTTCTTTCTATATTTGGCAAATTAATGATGTGTTGTTCTTTTGATTACTCTCATATTTCTATCAGATCATGGTTACCCACTCTGTTTAATTATAGATTTTTGTCCTTTGATTTCAAATGCTCTACAGTTCTTTTAATTTCGCCCATATTTGCATATTACCATATTCTTTAACAATCCTACCATTTTTTTCAGCACGTACATAAAATCTTGCCCTTTACATAAATCAAGACTGCAGGGATGTCATACTGAACACAAACCATGGATTTACAATCGTTGCTTCTATAAGACTTGATGAATGTGCTAACTCCTATTTTGCCACGGGCCACTGGAAATAAATTTATAGGTTTTATGTACTGAAAGCTAGCACTAAAATTTCACTGCACATAAAAGAACCTGGTCATGAGATATATGCTAACCTCCCCGATGATATCATCCGTCCAGACTTTTTTCGAATTAAGTGTTCTTTTCAAGTATCTGCGTGTTGACTTACCAACAATATCAAAGGAATTGTGTAGTATTTAAGCAACACAATTGTCATTCTATTTTCTTACTCTATTCCTTCCTACTAATTTTAGTTACAAATACACTTTTCTATTGCCCTGTTTTAACTAAATATTCACCGTACGCCCACTTCTATCAGAAAGCGCCACTGACGAGGAGACTCCGGAGGTGGATAACGGGGCTACCAACAAGCGGAGGCGGGTCAAGCAAGAACCGCCAGCGACTCCATCAGACCTAGACTTCATCAGTGGCCTCCCTGATGATATGTTGATAATCATCACCTCCTTCCTCCCAATCAAATATGAAGCATGGACAACCGCCATTTCCCCATGGTGGCGCCCCCTATGGCACTCCACCCCTCTCGACCTCATGAACACCCATGAGCTCTTCCATGGCCATGACAAAAGTTTGGATGCGTTCTCACTGATCCATGGCAGTCAACATGGCCCAACTAGAGGCCTTAGAATGGGCAAGTTCCGTCCCAACAACAAGGAACGAGCCAAGCTTGATGAGTGGTTCTGATCCCCCACCCTAGAACACCTCAAGGATCTCACTTTTGATGATGGGCATGCTCGCTACCAACGTCCGTGCTCCGTCTCGCGCCCATGTTACACTTCGCCAAGTTCATGAACTGACATCCCCCCTAATGACGCGCCCGCTCTTATACTACCATGACTGAAGCACCTCAAGCTCGTCACCCTCTGCTTCCCAAACGGTGACATGGAGCGCCTGCACCGTGGCTGTACTGCACTCGAGTACCTTGCTCTTCTTGCGATCGATGGGTTGAGTAGCTTCCACATCGCCTCCATGACTCTTCGGACTATTTATATGTGTTGCTGGTTCTGCAACAAGACATCACAAAATGTGTACCACGGTATGGTCATTGAGGACACACCTTCACTTGATCAAGAAGGTTCAACAAGCATCAATATCATTTGTGCACCGAAATTGGCAGTGGTGGGCTACTAGTCTGACAAATACTTTGAACTTACTACTAGATCCACACCCGTTCAGGTACAACAATCGCCTTCTACCTCTCCTTCTTTAAATTAACATTATTTCTAATTTTGAAGATGTATGTTCGTATGTCATCCAGAAAATGATTCCGACAAGCTTGACCCCGAATCTGAGCATAGTGAAGGTCTTGGCACTAGAATCTATCGGCCCCAACCTGGACCAACTTGTTAGTTTCCTGAGATGCTTCCCTTGCCTGGAGAAGCTATATATCAAGGTGATGTTCCTTTCCTGTAAAATGTTAACCATAAGGGATTTCAATTTTTGTCACCTTTTCCCAAGTTTACAATGACAATGTACTACAATTTCTGGAGGAATTTTGGTGGATTTCAGTATATACATTTCCACCCCATATTGGTCACTTGATCCATATGGTTACAATCCATAAGCATTTCTCCTTTGGATTCATATGTACTAGTTTTCTTAGGGAATTTTTCATCCACTCCAACCTCTTGTGAAGAAGGCTACATTTTTCTATATTGTAATCAAATGCCCATGTTAATCATGTCGGATCGAAGATGGCACGTTAGTTCATTTTACAAATCCTGCAAACCAAATAGGCTTGTAGTAGTGTTCAAAACTGCATGTAGGCACGTTAGTTCATTTTTCTTCTTTTGCATATAAGATTAGGCCCGGTGGTGGATAATGTGATAGAATATAACAATCACATTGAATGCCTAGATCTGCTCAGAAATTACTTTGAACTCATACCGAGGGACCTTACCAGAGATTATATTCGCTAGTTTCTTTATTGTCAGAGCAAGGGTGCTGAAGGTAATGAGGTTTGCCCTACTTTTATTTCGCAAAAATGAATGGCTTGTTGATCAGCACCGGTGGCTACGGTAGAATGGAAAAGGCTCCGACAAAGCTGAATTTCATTTTGGAATTTCAGATGACAGAGTAGTCGGAAGACATCGTGTCAACCACATACATGACTTCTTTGTGGCTGATCCCTATGCAAAAATGATGAGGTTTCGAAACCAGCCTTACAAGTGGTAATTCTAGTTTGAACCTCTCTTATATCCATGTTCAGCGAATCAGCGCGGGCATTGCTACGTCTCGAGCTTGCGTTGGTTTTCCCCGAAGAGGAGAGGATGATGCAGTACAGTAGCGTAAGTATTTCCCATAGTTTTTGAGAACCAAGGTATCAATCCAGTAGGAGGTCACGCGCAAGTCCCTCGTACCTGCACAACACAATAGCAACTCGCAACCAACGCTTAGGGGTTGTCAATCCCTTCACGGTCACTTACGGGAGTGAGATCTGATAGAGATAATATTTTTGGTATTTTTGATAGATAGATGCAAAGTAAAAAGTAAAGGCAAAGTAAAAACAAAGCAAATAAATAAAGTGATATAGATTGATATGATGAGAATAGACCCGGGGGCCATAGGTTTCACTAGTGGCTTCTCTCAAGAGCATAAGTATTCTACGGTGGGTGAACAAATTACTGTTGAGCAATTGACAGAATTGAGCATAGTTATGAGTATATCTAGGCAATGATCATGTATATAGGCATCACGTCCGTGACAAGTAGATCGAAACAATTCTGTATCTACTACTATTACTCCACTCATCGACCGCTATCCAGCATGCATCTAGAGTATTAAGTTTAAAACAGAGTAACGCCTTAAGCAAGATGACATGATGTAGAGGAATAAATTCATGCAATACGATAAATACCCCATCTTGTTATCCTCGATGGCAACAATACAATACGTGCCTTGCAACTCTTTCTGTCACTGAGTAAGGACACCGCAAGATTGAACCCAAAGCCATGCACTTCTCCCATGCAAGAACTACCAATCTAGTTGGCCAAACCAAACGGATAATTCGAAGAGACTTGCAAAGGTACCTTAATCATACATAAAAGAATTCAGAGAAGAATCAAATATTTTACATAGATAATACTGGATCATAAACCCACAATTCATCGGTCTCAACAAACACACCGCAAAAAGAAGATTACATCGAATAGATCTCCACGAGAGAGGGGGAAAACATTGTATTGAGATCCTAAAAGAGAGAAGAAGCCATCTAGCTACTAGCTCTGGACCCGAAGGTCTGAAGTAAACTACTCACACTTCATCGGAGGGGCTATGGTGATGATGTAGAAGCCCTCCATGGTGGATGCCCCCTCCGGCGGAGCTCCGGAAAAGGCCCCAAGATGGGATCTCGTGGATACAGAAGGTTGCTGCGGTGGAATTAGGTTTTTGGCTCCTGTTCTGATCATACGGGGATATGTAGGTATATATAGGAGGAAGGAGTACGTCGGTGGAGCTCCGAGGGGCCCACGAGGTAGGGGGCGCGCCCAGGGGGGGTGCCCTCCACCCTCGTGACCGCCTCTGGCGCTTCTTGGAGTAGGGTCCAAGTCTCCTGGATCACGTTCAGTTGGAAAATCACGATCCCGAAGGTTTCATTCCGTTTGGACTCCGTTTGATATTCTGTTTCTTTGAGATACTGAAGAAGGCAAAAAACAACAATTCTGGGCTGGGCCTCCGATTAATAGGTTTGTCCCAAAATTAATATAAAATTGAAAAATAAAGCCCAATATAGTCCAAAACAGTAGATAAAGTAGCATGGAGCAACAAAAAATTATAGATACGTTGGAGACGTATCAAGCATCCCCAAGCTTAATTCCTGCTCGTCCTCGAGTAGGTAAATGATAAAAAAGAATTTTTGATGCGGAGTGATACTTTGGCATAATTTCAATGCAAATCTTCTTAATTGTGATATGAATATTCAGATCCGAAAGATTCTAGACAAACGTTCATATTGACAAAGAAATAATAATACTTCAAGTATACTAATCAACGCAATCATGTCTTCTCAAAATAACATGGCAAAAGAAAGTTCATCCCTACAAAATCAAATAGTTAGGCTATGCTTCATTTTCGGCACACAAAGATGTTCCCAACTTCTATACCCCGATGACAAGCCAAGCAATTGTTTCATACTTAAATAATCTCAAACTTTTTCATCCTTCACGCAATACATGAGCGTGAGCCATGGATATATATAGCACTATGGGTGGAATAGAATATGATGATGGGGATTGTGTGGAGGAGAAGGTCTCACATCAACTAGGCGTATCAATGGGCTATGGAGATGCCCATCAATAGATGTCGATGTGAGTGAGTAGGGATTGATGGATTCATGTACCTAGGGTAGGGTCATAGGCCTGACCTAAACGTCCTACCCAAGGACACTCTTAGAAGAGATCATCTTCCAGTCGACCAAAGAGAAACCCACTCGACTGGACTGGAAGGACTCGACCATGGAGGACTCACTCGACCATGAAGACTCACTCGACCACCAGAAGGTCAGAAGGCACTCTGCAACGCAACGGCTTGCTATTGAATAGATTTAATAATAGTTAAGGCACTTTATGAGGGGCGTTACCAGTAACGCCCCAGGCTTAATGTACTTTAACCTCCCCATTATGTGGGCAGGCTGGGGTCCTGGCGCACTCTATATAAGCCACCCCCCTCCACAGATAGAGGGGTTCGCACTCTTGTAATATCTACATTCATAATCCACTCGACCGCCTCAGGGCTCCGAGACGTAGGGCTGTTACTTCTTCCGAGAAGGGCCTGAACTCGTACATCGCTTGTCTTCACAACTACTCCATAGCTAGGACCTTGCCTCTCCTTACCTACCCCCCATTCTACTGTCAGACTTAGAACCACGACAGTTGGCGCCCACCGTGGGGCAGGTGTTTTAGCGATTTGTGGAGGAGTTGCAGTACTTCCGAGTACCTTCATCATGATGACTGCTGGAGTTTTGGTTGAGGGGCGCGAGATCCGTCTCGGTGCTCTCACCTTTGTCGCCGACGACTCCGTGTGGCTCCAGGAGGCTCCACTTGACATCGAGGCGCTCCCCGTCCGCGGGGCGACGCACTTTCGCGCATGTGTTCGCGGCGTTCTGCTGCGGCAACCGTCGACCCCGTATCGGTCGACTCCTTTATCGGTCGCCCACCCAGTTTTCCACCAGCGCAAGCGCTCCGGTCGGTCGAGACTCCAGCGGTGGGTGAAGCACGCGGTGGCTCGCCAGACAGCCACCGCCCAGGTCGCGGCCATCGAGCCCGACGAGTCCCTCTACGACCTGTTCGATCTGTCGACTGGCTCCGTAGAGACTGCATCCGAGTGTGATAGCAGTGATCCAGCGGCGGAGATCCTCATGGTCGACGGCCCTCGCAGTCCTCCCGGCTTCGCCCATGGCGGTGGAGCCGCCGGGGGAGGAGACCCCGTGCAAGAGCACGAAGAGTACCATCCCGAGACACTTGACTCTCTGCAGAGAGAAGAGCTTCGCCGCAGGAACATGGATGCCCTGCATACTCCCATCGCCGGAGAAACCCCCGAGGCTCGCGCCTTGGAGGAAGCACGTTTGGCCAACGTGGCGGAGCGCGCTCGCTTGGAGAATCTTCAGCGAGCACTCGACGAGCACGCGCGGCAACGAATCCCTGAAGCCAGTCGACGTCGACTCTTCCCACCGACTCAGGTATACCGCACGCCAATTCAGAATTTAGCAGCTGCAACTCGTATAGCAGAGTCTATCCAGCCGTCCCAGTCGGAAGCTGGGAGAGGCTTGCATCAGATCAGAGATTTACTCCGAGCAGCAGGAGACCAGAACTCAGCCGTGTCGCAGTCGCGCAACAGGATTAACAGTCGATCCGTCGCTGCGAATACTGTCCAATCGGCTCACAGCCCCAGATCGTCTCCGCAGTGAGAAGGGCGCGACAATCGGCGAGAGCAGTATGAAGACCGGGATGACAGGCGTCGAGTGCCCCTTTCCCCTCCGAGGGAAGGGTCATACGCTCCTCGGCGGCAAGATGACAGACGTCAGTTCAGTACGGGGCGAAGAGTTCCAGTCGACCCCAGAGAACCAGGCTTTGACGCGCGATCCATTATCGTGCAAGGCTTGGTCGACCGGAACAGAGCCCATCGAGGTGGACCCGAGAGAGATGCACCCACCAGCAGTCGAGTGCACATCTCTGGTCCGGAATGTTTTAGCAGGGCTATCAGAGCCGCAGTAATTCCCCCCAATTTCAGATTGGCAACAGGAGTCAGCAAGTTCACTGGGGAATCCAAGCCTGAAACTTGGCTCGAGGATTACCGAGTGGCTGTTCAGATAGGGGGTGGGAATGATGAGGTGTCCATGAAGCATTTGCCCCTCATGTTGGAAGGTTCTGCCAGAGCATGGCTGAATCAGTTACCTCCTAGCAGTATATATACTTGGGAAGATTTGTCCCGAGTGTTTGTCAGGACTTTTGAAGGGACTTGCAAGAGACCGGCTGGTTTGACAGAGCTGCAAGTTTGTGTGCAGAAGACCAATGAAACTCTCCGAGAGTACATTCAGAGGTGGATTACTTTGCACCATACTGTGGAAAATGTGTCCGACCATCAGGCAGTTTGCGCCTTCAAAGACGGCGTCAAAAACAGAGAATTGAGTCTGAAGTTTGGTCAAACCGGGGACATGACCCTGAGTCGAATGATGGAGATTGCTAGCAAGTACGCCAACGGCGAGGAAGAAGACCGACTCCGAAGCGGCAAATACAAGCCAAGTCAGTCGGAGAAGGGAAATTCCAGTCGGAAGCAGAAACGGAAAGCCGAGCCAGCAGCTCCTGGAGAGGCCCTGGCCGTGACTCAGGGGAAGTTCAAGGGGAAGCCGAAAGGATCCTGGAATCCAAAGAAAGTAAAAGATAAAGAAGGCAATGACGTGATGGATATGCCATGCCATATTCACACGAAGAAAGATGAAGAGGGCAACATCATTTACCCGAAGCACACCACTCGCCAGTGTCGGCTCCTGATCCAGCAGTTTCAGGGCAAACAGTCTAAGGACAAGGAGAAGGAGCCAGACAAGGCCGGAGACAAAGAGGACAGTGAGGAAGAATATCCGCATGTCAACTCCACTCTGATGATCTTCGCGGATGTGGAAAGCAAAAGTCGACTGAAAGTCATCAATCGTGAGGTAAACATGGTTGCCCCAGTAAAGCCAAGTTATGTGAAGTGGTCCCAAACACCCATCACATTCGACCAATCTGATCACCCGACTCACATTGCCACCCCTGGGCGGCAAGCGTTGGTGGTCGATCCAGTTGTCGAAGGCACTCGACTGACGAAAGTGCTGATGGATGGTGGTAGTGGGCTGAATTTGTTATATGCGGATACGTTGAAAGGGATGGGCATTCCGATGTCCCGACTGAGCACCAGCAATATGAGTTTCCACGGAGTCATACCAGGGAAGAAGGTCAACTCACTCGGCCAAATAGCCCTGGACGTGGTTTTTGGTGATTCCAAGCACTTTCGCAAGGAAAAGTTGACCTTTGAGGTTGTGGATTTTCAGAGTGCATACCACGCCATTTTGGGGAGGCCAGCCTACGCACGATTCATGGCTCGACCATGCTACGTGTACCTCAAACTGAAAATGCCAGGCCCAAAGGGGGTGATCACTGTCACCGGCGATCGGAAAAAGGCAGAAGAGTGCTTTCAGAAGGGCTCGAAGATTGCCGACTCCCAAGTGACAGCGGTCGAATTCGACGAATACAAGCAAAACGCAGATCCGAGTGATTTGTTATGATCCAAGAAGCCAACCACAGAGTCTGCATTTCAGTCGTCTGGTGAGACGAAGCCAGTCCATATTCACCCGACTGATCCCAATGCAGCCCCGACCCACATCTCCACAACACTCGACCCGAAATAGGAAGAAGCGCTCATCCAGTTCCTCCGTGAGAACTGGGACATTTTCGCATGGAAGCCAGCTGACATGCCAGGTGTTCCCAGGGAACTGGCTGAGCATCGCCTACGAGTCGACAAGTCAGCAAAACCAGTCAAAGAGCATCTTCGGCGGTCCGCCGTCCAGAAGAGGAAAGCTATTGGTGAAGAAGTGGCTCGACTGTTGGCAGCGGGATTCATCCGAGAGATATATCACTCCGAGTGGCTTGCCAATGTCGTTATGGTTCCCAAGAAGGACAACTCACTCCGCATGTGCATTGATTTTAAGCACATCAATCGGGCCTGCCCGAAGGATCATTTTCCTCTCCCCCGCATAGATCAAATTGTTGACTCGACCGCGGGATGTGAGAGATTGTCTTTTCTAGATGCATATTCCGGGTATCATCAGATCCGTCTGTATGGGCCCGATGAAATAAAAACAGCTTTCATCACTCCATTCGGGTGCTTCTGCTATATCACCATGCCGTTCGGCCTCAAGAATGCCGGAGCCACATTTATGCGAATGATTCAGAAGTGTCTTCTCACTCAGATCAGTCGGAATGTGGAAGCGTATATGGATGATATCGTCGTTAAGTCGCGAAAAGGTTCTGACCTGCTTGCTGACCTCGCCGAAACATTTGCCAACCTCAGAAGGTACGATATCAAGCTCAATCCGTCAAAATGCACATTCGGAGTTCCTGGTGGAAAATTACTCGGTTTTCTCGTTTCCGAACGAGGGATCGATGCTAACCCTGAAAAGATCGGCACTATTCTCCGACTGAAACGCCCTGTGCGAGTGCACGACGTCCAGAAGCTTACTGGATGCTTGGCCGCTTTAAGTCGATTCATCTCACGACTCGGTGAAAAGGCATTACCTCTTTATCGACTGATGAAGAAGGCTGACAAATTCGAGTGGACTCCAGAAGCTGATGCAGCGTTTACCGAGCTAAAAACTCTGCTCTCCACCCAGCCGGTGCTTGCTGCTCCAATCAGCAAAGAGCCTCTGTTGCTTTACATTGCAGCCACTGGACAAGTTGTCAGTACTGTGCTTACGGTGGAGCGGGAAGAGGAAGGAAAGGCCTTCAAAGTTCAGCGCCCGGTGTATTATTTGTCTGAAGTCTTGACTCCATCCAAGCAGAGATATCCTCATTATCAGAAGCTTGTGTATGGTATATACATGACCACAAAGAAGGTTGCTCATTATTTCTCTGATCATTCTATCACAGTCGTCAGCGACGCTCCTTTATCAGAGATCTTGCATAACAGAGACGCAACCGGTCGAGTGGCGAAATGGGCGATTGAACTTCTTCCCCTTGATATCAAATTCAAGGCAAAGAAAGCCATTAAGTCCCAGGCTATAGCGGATTTCCTCGCCGAGTGGATTGAACAACAGCAGCCGACTGAAGTTCACTCGGAGCATTGGACCATGTTCTTTGACGGCTCCAAGATGCTGAATGGTTCTGGTGCTGGGGTTGTTCTGGTTTCCCCCAGAGGAGATAAGCTTAGGTATGTGCTCCAGATTCACTTTGATTCCTCCAACAATGAGGCAGAGTACGAGGCCCTCCTATATGGATTGCGCATGGCCATCTCACTCGGCGTCCGTCGCCTGATGGTCTATGGCGACTCAGATCTAGTGGTCAATCAAGTGATGAAGGAGTGGGACGTGACAAGCCTAGCTATGACTGGATACTGCAATGCAGTGAGGAAGCTGGAAAAGAAGTTCGAGGGGTTGGAACTCCATCACATCCCCCGACTGAAAAATCAAGCAGCAGATGACCTGGCAAAGATAGGCTCCAAAAGAGAAGCCATTCCGAGTGGTGTATTTTTGGAGCATATACACACTCCGTCAGTCAAAGAAGATCCCTTCACAGAGGAAGCTCCACAGCCCAAGAGTGCCACGGACTCGACTGAGGTTGAGGTCCCGGCAGTGGTCGACTTGGTCATGGAAGTTTTAGTGGTCACTCCCGATTGGACAATCCCATACATCGCATATATTCTGAGGAAGGAACTCCCAGAGGATGAGGAAGAGGCTCGACAGATCATCCGTCGATCCAAAGCCTTTACTGTTATCAAAGGGCAGTTGTATAGAGAAAGCACGACGGGAGTCGGACAGAAATGCATAACGCCAGAAGAAGGTCGAGTCATACTCAATGACATCCACTCAGGGACCTGTGGTCACCATGCGTCCTCTCGGACCATTGTAGCCAAAGCATACCGAGCCGGATTTTACTGGCCAAGAGCAAATGAGATGGCGAAAGAAATAGTGGACAAGTGCGAAGGATGCCAGTTCTACTCCAATATGTCACACAAGCCTGCGTCAGCCCTGAAGACTATTCCACTCGTCTGGCCTTTTGCAGTATGGGGGTTGGACATGGTCGGTCCCTTGCGAACAGGTCGGAGCGGTTTCACGCATGTGCTGGTAGCAGTCGACAAGTTCACCAAGTGGATTGAAGCTAAGCCAATCAAAAGTCTTGACGCCGGTACTGCTGTTTCCTTCATCAGAGAGCTGACGTTCAGATATGGGGTCCCGCACAACATTATCACGGATAATGGGTCGAATTTTGACTCGGAAGAATTCAGGGATTTCTGCAACGCCCAAGGCACACGAGTCGACTACGCCTCAGTCGCCCATCCACAGTCGAATGGACAGGCAGAACGAGCCAACGGATTAATCCTCAAGGGTCTGAAGCCCCGACTGATGCGAGATCTCAAGCATGCGGCTGGAGCTTGGGTTGACGAACTCCCTTCAGTGCTTTGGGGTTTGCGAACCACGCCTAATCGGTCGACTGGGAGAACTCCTTTCTTCCTGGTCTATGGAGCAGAAGCAGTCCTGCCGAGTGATCTCCTTCACAATGCTCCCCGAATTGAACTTTACAATGAAGCAGAAGCTGAGCAAGCGCGTCAGGATGCAGTCGACCTCCTAGAAGAGGAAAGGGAAATGGCTCTGATCCGCTCGACCATCTACCAGCAAAACTTGCGTCGCCTGTACGCCAGAAATGTGAGAGGTCGAGCCTTCCAAGAAGGGGATCTGGTCCTTTGAGTGGATCAGCAGAAGCAACATAAGCTCGCTCCCTCCTGGGAAGGGCCCTTCATCGTCACAAAGGTTCTCCACAATGGGGCATATCGTCTCTACAACGTCGAACACAATATCGAAGAGCCCCGAGCTTGGAACGCGGATCTGCTCCGCCCGTTTTATACTTAAAGTTTTTCACTCAGAAGAGTTGTAATAAAATACTTCTGTAGTTCATGAGCTTCGAAATAATAGTGTCATAATTCCTTCATAATTTTTGTCACTTTTTATTTTTGTCCAGTAAAATTTTCCCCCAGTGGGTGGCTTAGTTGCGAATCCGTTTCGCCTAAGTTTGTACAAATCCTACCGAGTGGTAAGCCGGACTTCCACTCAGAGGTTTAGCTGCGAATCCGCTTCGCCTAAGTTATAAAAATCCTACCGAGTGGTAAGCCAGACTTCCACTCGGAGGCTTAGCTGCAGCTCAGTGCTCACCTAAGTTATTAAAAATCCTACCGAGTGGTAAGCCAGACTTCCACTCAGAGGCTTAGCTGCAGCTCAGTGTTCGCCTAAGTTATAAAAATCCTACCGAGTGGTAAGCCAGACTTCCACTCGGAGGCTTAGCTGCAGCTCAGTGCTCGCCTAAGTTATTAAAAATCCTACCGAGTGGTAAGCTAGACTTCCACTCGGAGGCTTAGCTGTAGCTCAGTGCTCGCCTAAGTTATTAAAAATCCTACCGAGTGGTAAGCCAGACTTCCACTCGGAGGCTTAGCTGCAGCTCAGTGCTCGCCTAAGTTATTAAAAATCCTACCGAGTGGTAAGTGTAGGATCGAAAGTATATCTAGAGGGGGGGGGTGATTAGACTACTTGACAATATAAAAATTCAGCCTTTTGATTAAGACAAGTTTTTGGCAGATTCACGATTATGATCAAGTCAAGTATCACCCTACACATGCAATTCTAGAGTATTGGCAGCGGAAAGTAAATTGCACATGTAGTAAAGAGAGGTGGAGAAGAGCAAACGCAATTTGGAGACACGGAGATTTTTTCTCGTGGTTCCGATAGGTGGTGCTATCGTCAATCCACGTTAATGGAGACTTCAACCCACGGAGGGTAACGGCTGCGAGAGTCCACGGAGGGCTCCACCCACGAAGGGTCCACGGAGAAGCAACCTTGTCTATGCCATCATGGCATACGCCCACGGAGGACTAGCCTTACTCGGGGTAGATCTTCATGAAGTAGGCGATCTCCTTGCCCTTACAAACTTCTTGGTTCAACTCCACATCTTGACGGA
This sequence comes from Triticum dicoccoides, assembly GCF_002162155.2. Lineage (NCBI taxonomy): Eukaryota > Viridiplantae > Streptophyta > Magnoliopsida > Poales > Poaceae > Triticum > Triticum dicoccoides. Next base: position 85,516,772 of record NC_041391.1, read on the forward strand.
GGCTCCCAAGCGACACCTAACCAATCTAGGAGGCACCACCCTCCAAAAGGTAATAGATGGTGTTGATGATGATGAACTCCTTGCTCTTGTGCTTCAAATGATAATCTCCCCAACACTCAACTCTCCTCACTAATTTGGCTGTGGTGGAAGAAAGGATTGAGTGGAAAGCAACTTGGGAAGGCTAGAAATCAAGTTTCATATGGTGGGAATGGAGCAACTTGATCTCAACACAAGGGTAGGTAGTTCTCTTCTCAGAAATGTAAGGTAGGAGTGGTAGTTCTTTCTGATGGCTCTCTCCACGAATGAAGAGGAGGTGGAGGGGTATTTATAGCCTCCACACAAAATCCAACCGTTACACACATTTGACCAATCTCGGTCAGACCGAAGTTGACAACTCGGTGAGACCGAAAGTTCAAATCTTGTGAACGTTGGGATTTTCGGTGGGACCGAAAATACAATCTCGGTGAGTCCGATTCTTCCAAAGACTAGGGTTTGCCAATCTCGGTGGGACCGACTTTATCATCTCGGTGACACCGATTTGATGACAGAAGGTTACAGAAGCTTGGCAACACTAGTTTCGGTGAGACCGAGTTAAGAATTGGAAAATCCGAAATATCTAGGGTTTGGCTTTGTGGCTGAGGTGGTTCATCTCGGTGTGACTGAGTTTAGGAAATCGGTGGGACCGAGATTACTTATGAGTGTATATTGGAATGAAAGATTGCTGATAGTTTGGGAGATGTATCACTAAGCACTTTGAGCAACCAGATCATTAACATAACCTCATCCCCTTTTAATAGTATTGGCTTTCCTATAGACTCAATGTGATCTTGGATCACTAAACCAAAAATGGAGTCTTGAGCTTTTGCCAATGTTTTCCTTAGCATTTTGAGGGGTCCACTTCTTCAGTCATTGCCATACCCATATCACTGAACTTTCTGAAATGATTCTCAAGAAACTATTAGTTCAATGATATATATGTTGTTATTAATTACCAAAACCACCCGGGGATTAGTTGCACTTTCAGTAAGCCAGACTTCCACTCGGAGGCTTAGCTGCAGTCCAAGGACTCGCTTAAGTGCAATGTGTACCCGCAAGGAGGACGAGGTGCAGGTCGACTGCGACCCTCTCCTCCGAGCTACACCATAAGTGCAATGTGTACCAGCAAGGAGGACGAGGTGCAGGTCGACTGCGACCCTCTCCTCCGAGCTACACCATAAGTGCAATGTGTACCCGCAAGGAGGACGAGCTGCAGGTCGACTGCGACCCTCTCCTCCGAGCTACACCATAAGTATGATGTGCGTTCGCAATGGAAGACGAGGTGCAGGTCGACTGCTACACTCTCCTCCGAGCTTTGCCACAAATACAACGGAAATCCTACCGAGTGAAGAGCAAACCTCTCACTCGGGGGCTTAGCTGCAGCCCAGTGCTCGCCTAAGGTATAAAAATCCTACCGAGTGAAGAGCAAACCTCTCACTCGGGGGCTTAGCTGCAGCCCAGTGCTCGCCTAAGGTATAAAAATCCTACCGAGTGAAGAGCAAACCTCTCACTCGGGGGCTTAGCTGCAGCCCAGTGCTCGCCTAAGGTATAAGAAATCCTACCGAGTGAAGAGCAAACCTCTCAGTCGGGGGCTTAGCTGCAGCCCAGTGCTCGCCTAAGGAATAAGTCGACTGCAGTCGGCATCTCGCTGTTAACCTGCAAAGGGCAATTCAAGCCAAGAGCAATCATATCCAAACATCCAATCCAAATTTAGGTCGATACCTAAAAGAACCGAGAGTGCTCAGGCACTAAGCCTGTTAAGGTTTTATCGGTTACAACTCCACTCGGCATACCGAGGCAAATTTAAAGTCAAGGAAAGTTTTTTACCCCTCCTGTGGAGGGCTGGATGGAGCAACGAACTCGTCAAGGTCAATTCCATCTGCAATCCGTGTAGCAGCAGCGATGAAAGTCTCCATGAAGGACCTGAAGTCATGTTTCTTGGTGTTGGCCACTCGGAGAGCCGCCAGCTTATCTTCTCGGGCATCCTTGCAATGGACTCGCGCCAGACACAGGGCGACATCTGCGCCACACCGAGCCGAAGACTTCTTCCACTCTTGCACTCGGTCAGGGACGGCGTTCAGTCGAGCCATCAACGACTCGAGGTCATTTTGGAGTGTCTCCCTGGGCCAGAGCGTCGAGTCAATGCGGGACGTAGCAACCTTCAGCCTTGCGAGGTAATCCACGACAGCGGCAACACGGGACTCCAGTCGGAAGATGTTCATGGCAGTTTCATCATTCACCGGAGAATTGACAGGGTCAAGGTTCGTCTCCAGCTGGCTGGTTTCTTCTTCAAAGTTGCGACAGAACTCTGCAAAGACAAAACCCCGAATCAAGAAAATAGTCGAATGGGAACATAACAGTTGGAAGAATTGGTCGAGTGAAGAAGATTACCTTCGAGCATAAGGAACAATTTTTTAGCAAGACCACCCAAGAAGCCTTCCAGGTCATTCTTCTTCCCGGTCAACTGGTTGATCCTCTCAGTCAGAGTAGTCTTGTCAGCTTTCAGTCGATCAACATCCTTGGTGGCAATGGCCAGAGCAGCCTTCAGATTGGTGTTGTCCTGTTCGAGCTTGTTGACTGAGGCTAGCTTTTCATCAGCGAGCTTGATCTTCTCAGACAGCTCAAGCTCCTTCTTCCTCTGGGCCTCCTTCACCTTGCCTGTAAATTACAGCAAAGTCAGGTTTGAAGCAAATGAGGGGAGAAAAGAGTCGTCGAAGTCTCACCAAACATACCTTTGGTCTCCTCCTTTGCCTTCGTCAGATTCTCCTGCACTAGCTTCAAGTCCAACTCGAGCTGAATATGCTTCTGCTCCAGTTCAGTATAGCGCGTCGCAAGATCGCAGGATTTCTACGAAGAGTCAATCGACAAAATGTCAAGGATGATTCACTTCCGAGTGAATAAAGAAAAATGATGCGTTTCTAAGACTACAGTCGAATGCAAGCATTTGACTGTAGTCTCGGGGACTACACCCAGTGGGTGCACTCAGCGTGCCCCCACTGGTCTTATTCAAGACAGAGTCGACCAGTCGACCAAAAAAAAAAGAGTCGACCAGTCGACCAAACTTCTTCAGACTGTAATCAACTGCCAGCAGTCGACCACAGTCTCGGAGACTACACCCAGTGGGTGCACTCAGCGTGCCCCCACTGGTTTCCGAAACCCATTCGTTTCATTCGAGTGATGATCAGTATTTACTTATAAAGCCTAAGACCGACTGCCAGCAGTCGACCTTAGCCTTGGGGACTACACCCAGCGGGTGCACTCAGCGTGCCCCCGCTAATACGGAGTTTTTGCCAACACACCCAGTGGGTGACTGCTATGAATTCCAGAAAGAAAAGTTTTCGATAACATATCCTAACAGAACAGGCGGTGGTTGACTGACCTGAACATTGCTCTGAAGGGCGGAGCTGGCGTCGTAAGCCGCTTGGCTCGCATCCCGAATGATCTTCACCTGCTCCCTCATGATCCCTGCTTGATGGATCGCCTCCTTAGCAGCATTAGCCTGGTCCTCCGGGACGTGGTGCGTGGCGAAGATCGAAGGCTGCCCAGCACTCGACGAAGTGGGTCGAGCACTCGTCAGCGGCACAGCGAAGGACACGGTATGTCGAGTGCCGGCCTCCCCTTCCGTCGCAACGGTCTCGGGCGCCGTCACATCTTGGGCTACTTTGCCAGTAGATGCCTTCCTGCTCCTCCTATTCCTCAATGGTTCCTCATCCTCATCATCGTCATCGGGAAGGGTGATAATGTCATTGGTTGGAGCTTCAGAAAAGAGTCAAAGTCAGAAATTATGAATCAGTCGACCAAGAACAAGATTAAAGTTGCAGTACCGGGATTTGAAGTCGCCGCGTCCTCCATCTCATGGTCCTCAGCCTTGCCTGAGGTTTCGGAAGTCGCAGCACTGAAGTTACAAAGAATTAGTTGACCGGTTCAAGTATCAACCAAAGACAGAATTTGTACAGAACAAGAAGACTTAAGTGATTTGTTTACCCTGATATGGTGGGGATGGACACTTTCATTTTTGGCAAAGGTTTGGTTGGCTTCGACGGAGCTACCTTCGACTGCTTCGGCGCCTTCTCAGTCCGCACCGGAGAAGCGGTCCGAGGGCGTTTGGTCGACTGCGAGGCAGTCGCAACTCCCTTACCGCGTTCAGTCAAAGGGTCGTGCACAAGTTTTGACCGCCTTTCCGAGCGCGGTGGTGCAACCTCCTCCTCTTCATCCTCGTCATCATCATCCTCGTCATCATCATCGTCGTCGTCGTCATCTTCTGCAGCGTCTGAATCCCACTCTTCCTGGCTCTCGCCCCCACTGGCTTCCCCCTCCTCAGTCGGAGTCTGAGCGCCATTGGGCATTGAGTATAGCTCGGTAAGGGCCTGGAAATATCAAAGCAGAGCTCAGTCGACCAAATCACAGAAACACATTCGACGGATATACAATGGAAAACAGAGCAAATGTACCTTTTCTGGAACGCTGTTGTGGTCAAGTGGGGAAATCCTCCGGGATCCGCGAGGGTTGTCCTTGTTCCCAGTGATCGCGGCCATCCATCTTTCCACTATGGCATCGTCGACTGCCTCCGGGTGGACGCGAGTCTCGTCTTCGGTGCCGCAGTACAGCCACATGCAGTGGCTCCGGAACTGAAGAGGCTGGATTCGCCTCCGAAGAAAAATCTCCAAGAGGTCCATGCCAGTCACGCCGTCCCGAACTAGCTGCACCACGCGATCCATCAATATCTTCACCTCAGCTCTCTCCTCTGGAACCACCTTCAGGGAGGAGGGTCTGTTCACTCGACTCATGGTGAATGCAGGAAGACCAGTCGACTGTCCCGGCGTCGTCTCGTTCCGGCAGTAGAACCAGGTCGACTGCCAGCCCCTGACCGACTCAGGAAAAGACATAGCTGGGAAGGTGCTTTTATTCCTCAACTGGACCCCTAGGCCACCGCACATCTGAACTACTTGGGTCTTCTCGTCACCAGGGCTTGCCTTCTTCACAGTCTGAGAGCGACATGTGAAGATATACTTGAACAAACCCCAGTGCGGTCGACAGCCCAGGAAGTTTTCGCACATTGACACAAACGCAGCAAGATACGCGATGGAGTTTGGGGTAAAATGGTGGAGCTGGGCTCCGAAGAAATTCAGAAAACCCCGAAAGAAAACACTCGGCGGCAGCGAAAATCCTCGGTCGACATGGGTGGCCAGGAGCACACACTCACCCTCTTCCGGCTGAGGCTGCCACTCTTGGCCAGGAAGCCTCGCGGCGCCGTGGGGGATCAACCCGTCGTTGGCCATATCGAGGAGATCCTTCTCCCTGATGGTCGACTGGATCCAATCTCCCTGGACCCAGCCCTTCGGCAAGCGGGATCTCGACGAGGAACCGCCGCGGCTGGTAGATCTCCCCTTCGCCTTCTCGGCCGCCGACGCCTTCTCCGCCGCCGACGCCTTCTTCGCACGCTCCAGCACCGGCGTCTTCTCTTTGCCCATGGCTGCCGGCGGAATGCGCAGGAGAGGAAGTAGCAGGAGCGACAGCGGTTGCAGAGGGCGGAGACGAAGAGAGCAGAGGAGGAAGAACGGGGTACTGTGCAGAAGCCCCCGCGAGTCGCATCTATAGCATCCCTTCCGAGAGAATGACAGGTGGACCCGAACAATCTAATCATATCCCGAAACAGTTGCACTGCGCGATACGTGGCGGAAAAAGCGGCACGGAGATCGAGGCGTCCCTGTTATGTCCCATCCGAGCGCCGCAGTCCGTTCCGCTTCGCGCGCTTCCCCAAATTTCGTATCCCGCGAGATCCGCGAGGGACAGATCGGTCTGTCAAGTGCGAGATTTCCTGCGATCCGTCGCTCGGGAATAGCAAAGTAAAAGAAGGTCACTCGACTAAAAAACAAGAATGGATCGAGTCGACTGAAGAAAAGTTGCTTGTTATCAACAGAGAAGATCTTGATCCAAGACAACACGTAGCCAGTGTGCAAAAGGCAATCGGAAACGACGTCAACTCCTCCTTCACTCAAGCCTCAATCCATTCGGGGGCTAATGATGGATTCATGTACCTAGGGTAGGGTCATAGGCCTGACCTAAACGTCCTACCCAAGGACACTCTTAGAAGAGATCATCTTCCTGTCGACCAAAGAGAAACCCACTCGACTGGACTGGAAGGACTCGACCATGGAAGACTCACTCGACCATGAAGACTCACTCGACCACCAGAAGGTCAGAAGGCACTCTGCAACGCAACGGCTTGCTATTGAATAGATTTAATAATAGTTAAGGCACTTTATGAGGGGCGTTACCAGTAACGCCCCAGGCTTAATGTACTTTAACCTCCCCATTATGTGGGCAGGCTGGGGTCCTGGCGCACTCTATATAAGCCACCCCCCTCCACAGATAGAGGGGTTCGCACTCTTGTAATATCTACATTCATAATCCACTCGACCGCCTCAGGGCTCCGAGACGTAGGGCTGTTACTTCTTCCGAGAAGGTCCTGAACTCGTACATCGCTTGTCTTCACAACTACTCCATAGCTAGGACCTTGCCTCTCCTTACCTACCCCCCATTCTACTGTCAGACTTAGAACCACGACAGGGATTGCCATGCAATAGATGCACTAGAGCTATGAATGCTCAACAAAAGAAAACTAGTGGGTGTGCATCCAACTTGCTTGCTCATGAAGACCTAGGGCATTTGAGGAAGCCCATAATAGGAATATACAAGCCAAGTTCTATAATGAAAAATTCCCACTAGTATAAAAAGAGAACTTATGAGACTCACTACATGAAGAACAAGGTGCTACTTTGAAGCACAATATATGAGACTCACTACATGAAGAACAAGGTGCTACTTCGAAGCACAAGTGTGGAAAAAAAGATAGTAGCATTGCCCTTCTTAATTTTTTTTGGGCCTTTTTTTGTCCTTTCTCTTTTTTTGGGCAATGCTCTAATAATGATGATCATCACACTTTCATTACAACATATGAATTACAACTCGAAACTAGAACAAGATATGACTCTATATGAATGCCTCCGGCGGTGTACCGGGATGGTGCGATGAATCAAGAGTGACATGTATGGAAAATAATGCATGGTGGCTTTGCCACAAATACGATGTCAACTACAAGATCATGCAATGGCAATATGACAAAAGTAATGCATGTCACGATGATGATGGTGGAAGTTTCATGGCAATATATCTCAGAATGGCTATGGAAATGCCATGATAGGTAGGTATGGTGGTTGTTTTGAGGAAGATAAAAGGAGGTTTATGTGTGATAGAGCGTATAGTATCACGGGGTTTGGATGCACCGGTGAAGTTTGCACCAACTCTCAAGCTGAGAAAGGGCAATGCACGGTACCGAAGAGGCTAGCAAAGGCGGAAAGGTGAGAGTGCGTATAATCCATGGACTCAACATTAGTCAAAAGAACTCATATACTTATTGCAAAAATTTAGAAGTCATCAAAAATCAAGTACTACGCGCATGCTCCTAGGGGGATAGATTGGTAGGAAAAGACCATCACTTGTCCCCGACCGCCAGTCATAAGGATGCACAAGCCAGGTACACTTCATGTTTCAAATTTGTTACACAACTTGAACCATATGTGCATGCTACGGGATTTGCTAACTTAAACACAAGTATTTCTCAAATTCATAATCACCCAACTAGCACGACTATGATATTATCACCTCCATATCTCAAAATAATTATCAAGCATCAAACTTATCTTTGTATTCAACGCACTCAAAAGAAAGTTTCACATATCTTGAATACCAAGTATATTAACATTAAGCAAATTACCATGCTATTAACGACTCTCAAAATAATCTAAGTGAAGCATGAGAGATCAAGTTTCTTTAAAACAAATCCACCACCGTGCTCTAGAAGATCTAAGTGAAGCACCAGAGCAAAAATTATCATGCTCAAAAGGATATAAGTTAAGCACTATGATCAAAACTATCAAGCTCAAAAGATATAAGTGAAGAACATAGAGTATTCTAACAAATTTCAATTCATGTATGGCTCTCTAAAAAGGTGTGTACAGCAAGGATGATTGTGGTAAACTAACAAGCAAAGACGCAAATAATACAAGATGCTCCAAGCAAAACACATATCATGTTGGTGAATAAAAATATAGCTCCAAGTAAATTACCGATGGATGTGGATGAAAGAGGGGATGCCTTCCGGGGCATCCCCAAGATTTGACTTTTTGGTGTCCTTGGATTATCTTGGGGGTGCCATTGGCATCCCCAAGCTTAGGCTCTTGCCACTCCTTGTTCCATAATCCATCAAAAGAATTCACCCAAAACTTGAAAACTTCACAACACAAAACTCAACAGAAATCTCGTGAGCTCCGTTAGAGAAAGAAAACAAAAGACTACTTCAAGGTACTGTAATGAACTCATTCTTTATTTATATTTGTGTTAAACCTACTGTATTCCAACTTCTCTATTGTTTATAAACGAATTTACTAGCCATAGATTCATCAAAATAAGCAAACAACACACGAAAAACAGAATCTGTCAAAAACAGAACAGTCTGTAGTAATCTGTAACTAACGCAAACTTATGGAACTCTAAAAATTCTACCAAAATAGGAAGTCCTGGAAAATTTGTTTATTGATCAGCAGCAAAACTAATCAATGCAAAATCACTCTCCAGTAGAAAATGGCAGCTAATCTCGTGAGCGCTAAAGTTTCTGTTTTTCAGCAGAATCAAATCAACTATCATCGTAGGTTATCCTATAGGTCCTACTTGGCACAAACACTAATTAAAACATAAAACCACATCCAAACAGAAGGTAGATGGATTATTTATTCCTAAACAGAAGAAAAAACAATAAAAACAAAATAAAATTGGGTTGCCTCCCAACAAGCGCTATCGTTTAACGCCCCTAGCTAGGCATAAAAGCAAGGATAGATCTAGGTGTTGCCATCTTTAATTTTCAGTTTTTAGCGGAGTCATGCTCGAATCCGGGGGGTTCTTTCCACTTCCCTTCATACTCGGAAATTTTTAGATCTAAAGAATCCAACCGCTTATTACAAAGGGTAATCAACATATTCATGCGGTGAAGATTTTCACTAACACTTTTAAGAGGGTCAAGAGACTTTTGTAAAATTTATGTTACTTCGCAAATCTTCTCAAACACTTGGGTTTCTTTTTGGGTAGGATGAGATCCTCCCTTTTGGGGTAGTGTTCCCACTATTCCCTCTATAATTTCATGCGCAATACTGGGATCAATCTCAATGAAATTTCCCTTGGCAATGCAATCAAGAGTTGTCTATGTGCCATATTTAACCCAACATAAAAATTGCGAAGAAGAATTCTAAAGTTCACCTCTAGGGTGCACTTACGATAAGATTCCATCATCCTATACCAAGCATCTTTTAAGTTTTCTCCTTGCCTTTGCTTGAAGTGTAGAACTTCAAACTCGGGAGACATAGGAGCGGATAAGGAATTAGACATGATGACAAGCAAGCAAACTAACACACGAGCAAACAAAAGGACGAGGAAAAGGCAACGGAAAGAGAGGAGGAGATTGGGAAAGAGAGGGTGAATAAAACGGCAAGGGTGAAGTGGGGGAGAGGAAAACGAGAGGGCAAATGGCAAATAATGTAATGCGAGAGATAGGGATTGTGATGGGTACTTGGTATGTTGACTTTTGCGTAAGCCTCCCCGGCAACGGCGCCAAAAATTCTTCTTGATACGTCTCGAGCTTGCGTTGGTTTTCCTAGAAGAGGAGAGGATGATGCAGCACAGTAGCGTAAGTATTTCCCTCAGTTTTTGAGAACCAAGGTATCAATCCAGTAGGAGGTCACGCGCAAGTCCCTCGTACCTGCACAACACGATAGCAACTCGCAACCAACGCTTAGAGGTTGTAAATCCCTTCACGGTCACTTACGAGAGTGAGATCTGATAGAGATAATATTTTTGGTATTTTTGATAGATAGATGCAAATTAAAAAGTAAAGGCAAAGTAAAAACAAAGCAAATAAATAAAGTGATATAGATTGATATGATGAGAATAGACCCAGGGGCCATAGGTTTCACTAGTGGCTTCTCTCAAGAGTATGAGTATTCTACGGTGGGTGAACAAATTACTGTTGAGTAATTGATAGAATTGAGCATAGTTATGAGTATATCTAGGCATTGATCATGTATATAGGCATCACGTCCGTGACAAGTAGATCGAAACGATTCTGCATCTACTGCTATTACTCCACTCATCGACCACTATCCAGCATGCATCTAGAGTATTAAGTTAAAATCAGAGTAACGCCTTAAGCCAGATGACATGATGTAGAGGAATTAATTCATGCAGTATGATAAATAGCCCATCTTGTTATCCTCGATGGCAACAATACAATACGTGCCTTGCAACTCTTTCTGTCACTGAGTAAGGACACCGCAAGATTGAACCCAAAGCCATGCACTTCTACCATTGCAAGAACTACCAATCTAGTTGGCCAAACCAAACGGATAATTCGAAGAGACTTGCAAAGATAACTTAATCATACATAAAAGAATTTAGAGAAGAATCAACTATTTTACATATATAATACTGGATCATAAACCCACAGTTCCTCGGTCTCAACAAACACACAGCAAAAAGAAGATTACATTGAATAGATCTCCACGAGAGAGGGGGAGAACATTGTATTGAGATCCAAAAAGAGAGAAGAAGCCATCTAGCTACTAGCTATGGACCCGAAGGTCTGAAGTAAACTACTCACACTTCATCGGAGGGGCTATGGTGATGATGTAGAAGCCCTCCGTGGTGGATGCCCCCTCCGGCGGAGCTCCGGAAAAGGCCCCAAGATGGGATCTCGTGGATACAGAAGGTTGCGGCGGTGGAATTAGGTTTTTGGCTCCTGTTCTGATCATACGGGGATACGTAGGTATATATAGGAGGAAGGAGTACGTCGGTGGAGCTCCGAGGGGCCAACGAGGTAGGGGCGAGCCCAGGGGGGCGCCCTCCACCCTCGTGACCGCCTCTGGCGCTTCTTGGAGTAGGGTCCAAGTCTCCTGGATCGCGTTCGGTTGGAAAATCACGATCCCGAAGGTTTCATTCCGTTTGGACTCCGTTTGATATTCTGTTTCTTCGAAATACTGAAAAGGGCAAAAAACAGCAATTATAGGCTGGGCCTCCGATTAATAGGTTAGTCCCAAAATTAATATAAAAGTGAAAAATAAAGCCCAATATAGTCCAAAATAGTAGATAAAGTAGCATGGAGCAATCAAAAATTATAGATACGTTGGAGATGTCTCAGGCGTTTGAAGCTGATGAGCTGAATTTCATTTCTAATATGAGTTTGAACCTTGTAATCTTGAATTTGAGGCAAATAACTCTGAAACTTTAACACTATTTTGACCCTAATATGCAATGGACTTAGATTTATTAACCATTCTCAAAAGTGTTTCCCTTGTCGATCTCATCGCAAATGATCTGTACAACTAACTCGACTTCGATCTTCGACATTATTGCAAAGAGTCGGTTTCTTCAACCATGTGCCTTGTAGAGCGCAGAATTATTTATCGCACACAAGTGTTCATCGTCACCTTCTGTGTAATATTGACCTCATCACCTAGGGGTAAACTTATGATCAAAGTCATTCTACACACTTTGGTTTTACAAAGCTTTTTGCCAATAAACACCCATGACTTTCTCTTCTTCTAGCCGACGCGTGGCCAAACTCGCCGGGCGGGAAGCTTGCACAGTGCGCAGATAACTGCACAGTTACGCGGGAACAGTCACATCGATGATACATGTGGTGTCTCCTCGAGCCCACGTGTGGTGAAACGGAACGCCTGCGGGGTGCTCAAGCGTCCGCTGAAATCCTCCGCTATGAACGCTATGACAAGACGTGACGATTACAGGCCGGCTGCCCCCATTTATTAGAGCGGCCATTTAACCCTTGTGCCTCTTCAACCTTTCGATCGCGCCCAGTATTTCAAGAAGCAGACCCACTACACCAAATTCTTAGAGGGTACCCTGTGTGGCTCCCATGGCGCTCCGAGCGGCGGACCACGACGAGCATCAGTTCACCATGCATGCCATGAGGACACCCACAGAAGGTTCACGGAGCTCTCGGTGGTGTACACCAACAACCCGGTGTGGGCGGAGCACTCCATCCACATCATGGAGTTGTTTCTTGCTGATGATAAGTACAAGGTGGTTGGCTTCGACCTCGAGACCTCGAGTACACCCGCTGTCGTGCCAGGTGTCGTCCCAAGGTCGCCGTCGCCCAGATGTGTGTGTGCAATCACGTCCTCATCTACCACTACTGGTTGGCCACAAGGCCTTGCGAGCGTTTCGCCAGGTTTGTCGACAGCCCCCACAACATGTTGACTATGGTTGACATCACCAACGATGTAAAGGTTCTCAAGAATTCGGGCATCGCCTGCCAGAATCTTGTCGACATCGAGAACCAATACAAGATCTGGGTCAACAAGGAGCATGAGAAGGACTCACTTGTTCACCTCGCCGAGGCCATCATCGAGCCCTACTACAGATGAAGGATTCCTGCAACAAGGACAAGTGTTCCTGGCACTCGGCCTGGATGGAGAAACTCGACAAAGCTCATGTTGTGTACACGACCAAGGAAGCGTACACGAGCTACGAGACGTACAGATGGAACGTTGACATGAGGAAGTGTCTCCTTCCCAAAACGGCCAGGGATCCAGCCGGAAGCAGAGCAATGGCAAGCGTCGTCACAACAAGATGTAGATTATTAGATGCTCGTTTCTCCTAGTTTAGTATGCATGTAATTGCTTACTTTGGTGTGTGGAAATGTTATGTGTGTAGTCACTTATGTAATTGGATGCTTAATTTAGTTATGCAATGCTGTTCTTATAAGTATATATGTTGATGTTCTGTAGACAGATCAAATCACATCGCACACGGACTAAACAACGAAACCCGTCGGTGATGATTTCATCAATCACTCACAATTGTATACCAGCAATCATTTGCTCACAACACACATGGATGTTTAATAGGAATTGCCTATGTTGTTATCAGTCTTCCCACACATTTCCGATTACAGACCTGTTTGTCGCGTATCACACACGACCTGTCAAGTTGAACCATTTATTTTCTCTTGGCTCAACGCAAATAGTTCACCCGTGTGAACTGTATGGCGTATATCGCCCACACCTTCATCTGGCTGACCATTTCTTTTGTGTTGCCTCTTCACAAACAGTTCATCCGAGTGAACTGTATGCCGTATATCGCACACACCTTCATCTGGCTGCCCATTTCTGTTGTTCCGCCTCATCACAAAAAATTTATCAGGGTGAACTGTATGCCGTTTATCGCACGCACCTTGATCTGGCTGCCCGTTTATGTTATTCTCTCTCATCACAAATAGTTCATACGGATCAACCGTATGCCTCACATCGCACACGCATCTAAAATCTGAACCGTGTTTGATGTATCCACCATCGCAAATGTTTTGCATCTTTTTTGATGGTTTTTTAAATCGTCATTTGTGATTAATGCATCGCACACTTTCGTCGAAACATCTCTGATTGTAGTTTCGCGTTAGCACCATCCTGCAGTCAACAAAGGTTAAGCATGTGGACCCTACGGGTTCGAGAATGATGTATCCTTGACCGAGATGCTTCTTCGGTCAATAACCAATAGCGGAACCTGGATGCCCATATTGGTTCCTACGTATCCTACAAAGATCTTTATTGGTCAAACCTTTATGACAACATATGTAGTTCCCTTTGTCCGTTGGTATGTTACTTGCCCAAGATTCGATCCTCAGCATCTCCATACCTAGTTCAATGTCGTTACTGGCAAGTCTCTTTACTTGTCCATGATACGTCTCCAACGCATCTATAATTTTTGATTGTTCCATGTTATTATAGTACCTGTTTTGGATGTTTATGGGCTTTACTTTACACTGGGACTAACCTACTAACCTACTAACCGGAGGCCCGGCCCGAATTGCTGTTTTTTTGCCTATTTCAGTGTTTCGAAGAAAAGGAATATCAAACGGAGTCCAAACAGAATGAAACCTTCGGGAGCGATCTTTTTGGAACAAATGCAATCCAGGAGACTTGGAGTGGATGCCAAGAAAGAAACAAGGCGACCACGAGGGTGCCCGGCATGCCCCCCACCCTCGTGGGCCCCTCGAGCGTCAGCCGACCTACTTCTTCCTCCTATATATATCCACGTACCCCGAAAACATTCTGGAGCACCACGAAAAACTATTTCCACTGTCGCAACCTTCTGTATCCGCGAGATCCCATCTTGGAGCCTTCGCCGGCGCTCTGCCGGAGGGGAATCGACCATGGAGGGCCTCTACATCATCTCCAAGGACTCTCTGATGAGTTGTGAGTAGTTTACCATAGACCTTCGGGTCCATAGTTATTAGCTAGATGGCTTCTTCTCTCTCTTTGAATCTCAATACAAAGTTCTTCTGGATCTTCTTGGAGATGTATTCGATGTAACTCTTTTTGTGGTGTGTTTATCGGATCCGATAAATTGTGGGTTTACGATCAAGTTTATCTATGAGAAATATTTGAATCTCCTCTGAATTCTTTTATGTGTGATTAAATTATCTTTGCAAGTCTCTTCGAATTATCAGTTTGGTTTGGCCTACTAGATTGATCTTTCTTGCAATGGGAGAAGTGCTTAGCTTTGGGTTCAATCTCGCGGTGTCCTTTCCCAGTGACAGCAGGGGCAGCGAGGCACGTATTGTATTGTTGCCATCGAGGATAAAAATATGAGGTTTATATCATATTGCATGAGTTTGTCCCTCTACATCATGTCATCTTGCTTAATGCGTTACTCTGTTCTTATGAACATAATACTCTAGATGCAGGCAGGAGTCGGTCGATGTGTGCAGTAATAGTAGTAGATGCAGAATCGTTTAGGTCTAAGTGTCATGAACGTGATGCCTATATACATGCTCATGCCTAGATAATCTCATAATTATGCGCTTTTCTATCAATTGCTCGACAGTAATTTGTTCACCCACCGTAATACCTATGCTATCTTGAGAGAAGCCACTAGTGAAACCTATGGCCCCCGGGTCTATCTTTTATCATATAAGTTTTTCATCTACTTTTATTTGCATATTTTACTTTCCAATCTATATCATAAAAATACCAAAAAAATTTATCTTATCTTATTATCTTTATTAGATCTCACTTTTGCAAGTTACCGTGAAGGGATTGACAACCCCATTATTGCTTTGGTTGGGAGGTTCTTGTTCGTTTGTGTAGGTGCGTGGGACTTTTGAGGAGCCTCCTACTGGATTGATACCTTGATTCTCAAAAACTGAGGGAAATACTTACGCTACTTTGCTGCATCACCCTTTCCTCTTCAAGGAAATCCAACACATCACTCAAGAGGTAGCAGTCCCGTAATACATCACCTCGTAACTAACTCCTTAGTCACTTTGCTTGCAAGGTTCTTGTGATGCTGTATTATCGAGAGGGCCCAGAGATACCTCTCTGATACACGGAGTGACAAATCTCAATCTTGATCCATGCCAACTCAACAGACACCTTCGGAGATACCTATAGAGAGCACATTTATGATCACCTAGTTACGTTGTGACGTTTGATGGCACACAAGGCATTCCTCCGGATTCCGGGAGTTGCATGATCTATTGGTGGAAGAAACATGTATTTGACATTAAGAAAGCAGTAGAGGAATCCGAAAGTTGCATGATCTAATGGTTGAAGAAACATGTATTTGACATTGAGAAAGCAGTAGCAACAAACTCAACGATCATATGCTATGCTAACGGTTGGGTCTTGTCCATCACATCATTCTCCTAATGATGTGATCCCGTTATGAAATGACAACTCATGTGTATGGTTAGGAAACCTAACCATCTTTGATCAACGAGCTAGTTTAGTAGAGGCTTGCTTGGGAAACGGTATTTGTTTATGTATTCACACTTGTATTTAACTTTTTAGTCAATAAAATTCTAACATGAATAATAAACCTTTATCATGAATAAGGAAATATAATAATAATAACTTTATTGTTGTCTCGAGGACATATTTCCGTCATTGTGTGGCAGGATGAGATTCCAACTTTCCTGGGCTAAATGATATTCGCCAAATTAATAAATTCCGGTTTCTTTAGAATATTTTGACCAAAGCACACAATCATAGATATGTAAATGCAAAGAGTTTCTTGCGAGGAGAATTATAGTATTAGTTCTATAATGGAGGAGCAACCACAAGAAATTTTATGTGTCTGACCCTAGCTACTATGACTTTTGGGGGGGTATATTAAAAGAAAGTTAGATTCCTCAACTGTCATGAGCCCGCAAAAAAAAGATTTCTCAACTGCGATGGCATGGTTACACACTTCCATAATTTGAGAAATTCTTGAATACAAGTCCCCTTGTCCCGTTCTAATGACAGTTCTGACGGAGAGTGTCTATCCTAGCACGGTTGTTTTGCACCGTCGACGTTACAACAAGCTGCGTATGTGATTATTATTATTTTAATGGGAATTTTCTCTTGATTTCAATAATCCAAGCATGAAGAGCGCCGCCAACAATGCCTGTCAAAATAAATCTGTGGCATCTTTTGATTCCCACGGGCATGCCTTCCATGATGTCGCAAGGGCGAGAAGCTGCATATACATCTGGCATCTCATAGTCGATCAGACAACCTACTCCAAGTGTTGTCATGTCGAATCTGAGTGTGAGGCTGTGGTAGGCTAAAGGTTTTGGTTACCGGTTGAAATTTCAAGATTTCCCATGGCTACCGCGTATTTTCGTGTCCCTCGGTAAATCGCCATACCGAGCAAAAAATACCATTTTTAAATTTTTTGAATTTAAACACTTGATTTTCAGTAAAGTATGTATGATCTAATTAATGCCATGAGAGTTGGTTCTGACGTGTTGGTAGGAACCTAGTTCCTGTTTGAGGAGGTATTTGGTTCGAATATTCGTTCATTCACTTATTTGAATTCAAAATTCAACTATAAAATTTGCTTGAAATATTCTCGGTAACCATGGTAACCATGTTTACAGTCCTCCTCGGTTAAATTACCCCATTCGATAACCAAAACCTTGGGTAGGCTCCTACCATCCAAATCTGATAAATATGTTTCCAGTACCCAACAGCATATCATTTGGCAGGCCCATATCATTTGGGAACAATTCCTTGCAGCACTCCCTTGTGCGCCAGGTTATTGTTCTCCTTGATGCCGTACAGGATTTCCGGCCTTGTCTTCTTGGGAAGGCTGGCTTCACCGGAGGATCAAAGGGGCGTATATCTTCATCTTGCCCCACTGGACCGCCAAATGCAGGGCAGAACCCTCATTTTGCTTTGCTCAAGTGAAGCGAGAGTAGTTCTCCTTGTTCCACATCCTTGTGCCATACAAGATGCAGAAACACAGGGTGTTCCAGCTAAAGTTGGATGACGTTTGGGTCTCAGACCACGTGATGTGTGTGCCTTGGACCCACTGTCTTAAATAGGACGCTATAGGGCAAGTAAAGCTGTCGGAGAGGAGCTCCGTTGCGCTAACGTGGAGGTTTCAAAGGGTTCTGGCGTTAGTAGCAATGCAAAAGGCCATTTAAGGTTAAATCTGTGTTGACACCAGATTTTGGCACGGTCAAGAACTTAATTAAGTTTGCTGCAAAAATTTGCCCTGGAAGTTCTGGGCTAAACCGAAAGTTTGCACGTGGTGTGCCCAGAAAACTGGAGTTTTAACATCATTTGCAGATTTGCGGGCCTGAATTCAACGTCAAAATGACCACAGATGAAAAATTCATCAAATATAGAGTTTTCCTCCATTGCAAGATCTACAACTTTGCTTTTTCGACCATCGTGAGCCGACACCATATGGGACTTGCAGGAGCGGTGCAAGAGGGCTACTTGATGTAATTTTAGCCTGGAAGTTCCGGGCTGACCGGAAGTTCCGACCCTCGTAGTCCGAGTTATGTCGACTTTTGATGTGTTGGACGGGATTTAAGTCCTTTTCTTGTATCGAAAGTCCAGCCACCTCATATATATGTAAGAGGTGGCGGCCGATTGAATAACAACACACAATCGATCTATCAATATATCACTTTTTACCTTTACTTTTACCTTCTCCCTTGTTCTTCTTCCTCGTTCTTCGCTCGTTCTTCTTGTTGCAGGGCGGCGAACCTCGAGGCCCTAGGGGCGATCAGGTCGACCTAGGGCAGCCTATAGCCACCGCGCGCCCTGACGGTCCTTCCCGGACGTGAGGGGTTTCAGGTCTACAAAAGCGCCCGCCGAATTGTCTTGCGTACCGCGCTTCCAGCGGGTCTCCTTCGACGTGATCTGCGGTACATCACCCACGGCCTCGAGGGTACACGTAGATGTGCTCGTGTGAGAACACACTTTTTGGCGACTCCACTGGGGAAGACAGATCAAGAATCGTTATCAACCATGTCTAATCTCCCTAAGCCCTCAGAAGTTGATGCCGATAACATCATTAAGCCAATCTTGATGAACTATCAGAGGAACATCGCCAAGCCAATGAAATGCACAAGAAGCAGCGTGAAGAGGCTTTTGAAGTGCTCAAGAAGAAACACGAGGAGGAGGATTTGGAGACGTTTCTTGCAAGTTTCAAGAAGGACCGACAAGGTAACATCACTCTGGTTGGCAACGTCAATTTTTCTCCTCTAATCGACGAACTAGATTTTAATCACTGTGAGTAAAGTTTTTTGTCCACAGCAAGTGGTTGTGATTGAAAGTCCTATTAGTAAGGGTAATGTGATGACGTACAATTCTTTTGTGGCAAATACTAATGCTAAGAAAAATATGCCTTTGTCATCTAGTGGTACTGTTGGTGTATCTGAAAACCCTAGTCCAACATTACCTATTTCATCGGCACCTCCTATGCAACAACAATATATTATGTCGTTGAATTTTTACCCTAGTTAAACCAAACCAGCTTGTGGCTGCACCTACATATCCTAATCCTATTATGAGTGTGCCCGATTCGGCGTCAATGACGAATCACTTAGTCGCACCACCCATAGGCGCAAGCATGTTTGGTCTTCCGCCGAATTATGGTTCGGCATCCATCCCACAAGTTGCACCACCAGCTAGTACTCAGGCTGCTCCAATGTCATTGCCACAAACATCTTCATCTACCTCAGATCCAATTTTAGATAAATTGAGGGAGGATTTGCATAAGATTTTTCTAGAAACTTTCAGAAACGAGCCGAAAGTAAAGAGTCGTGTGTACCAAAAGCCTTATCCTGAGCACTTTGAAACAATTTTGTACCCTCAAGGTTACAAGGTTCCTGATTTTTTTTTAATTTAGCGGAGAGGGCACAAAAACAACATGTGAGCATGTTAGTCAGTATCTAGCGCAGTTCGGTTAAACAGGTTCCATAGAAGAATTGTAAGTGCGTTTATTTCCATTATCTTTAACTAGCACCGCATTTTCATGGGTTGCTGCTTTACCATATGGTTCAATTCTCTTATGGTCGCAATTAGAGCAGAAGTTTCATGATCACTTTTATAGCGGCGATAATGAGCTTAAGTTGTCACATCTTACCTCTGTTAGGCAAAAACATGATGAATCGGTCACCGATTATGTCAACAGATTTAGAGATATAAAAGACCTATGTTATAGCTTGGTGATAAGCGAGAGAGACTTGGCGGATCTAGTTCTTAGTTGCTTGAAAACTCATATTAAAGAGAGGCTAGAAAGTTATGAGTTTTTGAATATTAACCAAGTCTTACAAAAATCTTTAGTTCAAGAGAGTCGAAGTAAAGAGGTTCATAGATCTACAACCGATCGTCCCAAAATGCATATGGTTGAATACAATGATGATAATTCGGACGATGAGGTTGATGTCTATACTACTGAGTTTGTTTGGTCCTCAAAGGCCAAACTCTATACATGCAATGCTCTTAAGCTGATTCGCAAGAATCGTGATGATGAGATGAACACTACAAGGATCCGGGTCTATTGCAACAAAAAAATTTGTTGCAATACATGCTGTTTCGTGGCGATAAGTACCTATTGCCACGAAACGACATTCGTTGGCAGCCGTTGCAACTGGACACATGGTAATAGGTTATTACCACAAAAAGGCAATTGTGGCAATAAAGTGTGCTATTGCAACATTCATGCGGGAAGTTGCCACATGTTTTTCCGTGGCAACACTCACCTGATGCCACAAATTGCTTTGTGGAGATAGCTTTAATGCAACATGTACCGAATTGTGGAGACTGGTATGTCGTGGCGATAGACATTTGTGGCAACAACCTATGCCAACGACGGCCATTTCGTGGCGCATTACTCTTTCGTGGCAATAATCAATTGTGGCAACAAACTATGGCAACAATCCTTATTTTCGTGGCATCAGGCATGTTGCCACGACCCACTATACTTGTGGCAATAAACTATGGCAACAATTCTTGTTTTCGTGGCATTAGGCATGTTGCCACGACCCACTGCGCTTGTGGCATTAACTTATGGCAACAAATATTCCAATCGTCGTAACAGGAAATTGCAACGTACTTCTTTTGATGGTGACAAATAGGTATTACAACGTGTAACATCTTTGTAGCGAGAAATTATTGCGACAATTTAAACTTTCCGTGGAGATACTCTATTTCAACAAACTTATTTTGGTGGCGCTAAAATGTTATCGCGTCATGAAATTATTTGTGGCGCCAAGCTATTACAACAATATAAAGTGCTCCGTTGCAACATCCTAGTGCAACAAAACAGATAGGCGTAGCAACTGAGATATGATGCAACACTATATTTTTAGTGGTGCTAGCATGTGGCAACCAAAAGTGGGTTGTGGTAATAGTCTATTGCAACCGTAAAAAAAAATTTACAGGGTTTCAATTACAATATTCAAAACCATACGTATAATATGTAGATTCATACAATTCATAATTCTGATAGAAAATATCCATCAAATAAAACTCAAATGTAATTTAGCCATCCTAATTAACTTCGAAGACTAAACTGCCCGTGATCTAGAGTCCAGTCCAGCTATTTCTTTGGATCCTGCAATCAAGAAATAAAAAAAGTTCTAGTGAATGAGTCAAACATAACATACGCCATACAATTATGCCAGCTCCTGATAAGGAGGTTGTTCTATTCCAGTGTGACTGGTTTGATGTTCCTCCTGCCAACAAAACTGAGAGTAAGGGGTATAAGAAGGACAAATATGGAATTATTGACCTTGACACTACTCTACACCAATTCCAAGGAGACCCTTACATTCTAGGCCTCCAAGCTCAACAGGTTTTCTATGTGAGAGATGTGAAGAACCCTGGTTGGGCAGCTGTTATTAAAATGAATCCACAAAATTTGTTTGCTCCTTCTGTTTTAAATGATGTAGGCCTTGATGAAGCTGTTGAAGCTGATGAGGGCGGTGAGGCAGATGTACTGGATGTCGTCGATGCAGAAATTACAGTGCCAAAAATTAGAGTACCTGAAGAGATCACTAGTTGGTGTAGAAATGATGACGAAGGATCCAACATTGATGTTTCAGTCATAGAAAATATAAAACCTATTGAGTTTGAAGATGTCCAATTCGAATCTGATGATGATACAGATGATGATGAGGCTTACGTAAATGATGGCCATGTTGCTCCTGTGGGACTAGAAGAATTGGATGATGACCAGGGGTTCTTTGTATAGTTTTTAATTTCTTGGTAAGGTGCTTTTCACATGTGTAAGCCATGAGTATAAGTTCCTGAACTGTTATGATGGTTACCTACGAGAAATATCTCTCCTGAAGTTTAATCTGATATAAAACAGGTTGAAACAAGGCATGCCTGCATAGGGTCATATGTTGTGGCAAATGGGAACAAGAGCTAGTGCCCAGCACTAACAATTTGGTGATGAAGAGAAGAGAAGAGTAGTTGTTGTTCTTTTAGTGTTGTTGCTACTTTCCTTTTGACAGTGATGCTATATACACACTGTTGCTACGAACTTATGGTCTTTTAGTGTTTTTGCTATTTTCACTACTTTGCCTTGAACTTATGGTCTTTTGTGTGAACAATCTATACAAGTATAGCTGCTGCAACTTGTGTGCTGTTATTTTGAAACATTTGTTATACATCTCGCTAAGATGGTTTGTTATATCCTACTAAAATCTTGTGTCATATGTCCTTGTATATATCTTGATGTAGTGTTGTCTATCTGGTGATGAATTCTTGCTGAAAATTACTCTAGGATAGAACTGTTATGCTGCTCAATTGGTGGCTGAAGAGCTGTTCAAATGAAGCCTGGGAGTGTTTAAAAATAGCTAGTAGGAAGCCTTGTACAATTTCTCTATTTAACACATAATTTCATATTGAATCTCCTTTTTTTATTAAGAGCACATATAAATACATCACATCAAGCAAGATACAGGAAAGTTAGGAAGAGAATGTGTGGTGCTCAGTTCTCACGACTCACCTTTGTGAGAAGGGCACTGAGGTTGCCGTCTTTCGGGTGCCGAGCACGACCTTGTTACCGGAGGAGGTCAGTAGGGTGAGTGGAGGAGACCCTGGCGGTGCAAGAAACCTTAAAGTGAAGTGCGCCCCTGAGTGTGCAACGCTTCACACACGCGTAGAGCATTCCTCCAAGTTGTGGTACCACCGATGTCCACTTTGCAAGATATATGACTAAAATGCAACTTAGGTGCAAGTTGTGGTACCTAATGTGTTAATACCTCTGTAAACTAGTACGCCCCTTTAATCAGATCCTGCCAAATAGTATAATAAATAAAGGAAAAAATCAGGAGCACAGTAGAGAATATCGTTGTAATATCCTGCTCCTTTTTGGCAACACTAGAGGATTGTTGCATTATGTTGTACGTATTACCATGGATGCTCAATTTGTCGCAATATGTAACAGTTATTGCAACACAACGAAGGTGAGGCAAAAAGTCACCCTATTACAACCAATACATGCTTTGTTGCAATAGTATCTCTGACTAGCGCCACATGTCAGAGGTGTTGCAATAGTATCTATGTACTTTGTTGCAATACCTAGCCTTTATTGCAACAAGATGACCAATTCACGCAACGGGACAGGGCTGTCGCAATATCACTACCATATTACAACGGCGATGCAGCTTGTGGCAATACATGGCTTCTATTGCAACAAAACGAGCACTTAGCGGGATGAAACGAAATTGTGGCAATATGTAGATCCTATTACCATGAATTGGAATTTTTTGGAAATATAACATTTTATTGCAACAAAAGATAGTTGTAGCAATAATTTTTGTTGCAATAGACCGGAATCCTTGTAGTGGAAGTTCACTTTTGATATATCTAAGTGTGATAGAATATTTGATGCTCTCTTGCAAGAAAAGATGACTAGAATATCACACACCATACCGCCGTTTCAGGAGATAAAATGGCATGCTTATTGCAAGTACCATAATTCATTTTCTCATGCTACTAATAATTGCAATGTTTTTTGGCGACAGATACAATCGAACATCAATGACAGAGGATTGAATTTTGCTAAGACACAAGTTGATAAGCAACCCTTCTCGATAAACACCATGGACTTGGAGGGAAAGAAAATGTTAATTCGGCCTAGCATAGCCGAATCTGCAAATAAGATAATGTTGTTATTGGCGAACCCAGGAAAGGCAAGGAGGGCGACAAAGTCTTGGGAAGAGAGGTTGTGCTTGATAAACAACCCGATGGCAAGGAAGTATTGAAGATCACCATAAAAAATCCTGCACTCGGGGGGCAGCCACGAGTACAAGAAGATACTCATGTTTTAGAAGTTGGCAAGTGGGAAGAGTGATGCTAAGCGCAAGAGAATCAGGCCAACTTTTGATATGTTGCAATCCAAATAGGCAAGTCAAGCGGACGCTTCTAGCTCTAATCATCCATCACATTCAAAGGGTTCAAGATCATCTCTGAAGCAAGAGTTTCGATGCTATGCAAGGCCATATGGGTCATGGACACCGACACCATGGATGTCACAAACCCCGTATGCGCCATATTACATGAGAAACTTCAATGGAGGATGGGGCAGCCCCTAATGGCTCCATATGCTTTTCATATGGGGTGGGCAGCACCTAGAAGGCTTGGTCGCGAGAGGCTTCATTATCCCACACAAGGCCGTTTCAGCTATGGTGCTAATTGGCCAGCAAAAATTTCTCCAAGCAAGGCCAATAAAAAAGTGTGGCGTATTAACTCACCTAATGTACAAATTTCAGGATGCAATAAGCAAAAGGAGATCAAAATACCGATTATTCGTAATCTAGCCAATTATAATGGTGATATCGTTATTGTTCAGCAGGGTTCCATGGTTAATGATCATGAGGCTATCACAAGCAAGGCCAAACCTAGGGATCCCAAATATACCCAACCTAAGTGGTGTCCTCCCGGTTTAACTAAAACCATGAAAAGGAGATTACAACGCATGAGGAACCACGAGAAGTTAGAGCACAAAGAACAGAAGAAAAGGGATGAATTGTTCAGAGAAATTCCGCCCATGGCACTCAGAAAATAAGTGTGGAGGCCTAAACAAAAAGAAAACGCAGATGCTTCTACGTTAGCTACAGCAACACCTTCACCACCAAAAGAGGATGATGCGACCCCTATTACATCGTCCACACCAGCTGAAGCATCCCCTTCAATTGAGGAAACTTTAAGCCCAATATACACATTGGGAGATGAAGATGAGATGGTGGATTACGAGCTACACCGGTTTGGGAAGGTATGGATATTAATATGGTGTATTACTTACCTGCTGAGTTTCATGCTATTGGTGAAGAAGGGGATGTGGCTCAGTTGGAATTTGGTCCAAAGAACGCCATATTCGAGAAGCCAAAAGAACAAGTGAAACACTTGAAGCCATTGTACCTCAAAGGTCATATTAAGGGATCGGCGGTTACTAGGATGCTCGTTGATGGTTGTGCTGTGGTAAATCTTATGCCTTACTGGTCTTCAAGAAGTTGGGGTTAGATGATGATGCATTGATGAAGACCAATATGGTACTTAATGGATTTGAGGGTAAAGAAAAGACAGAGGCCAAAGGTGTGATGTGCATGGAGGTCACGGTGGGAAGCAAAACTTCGGCCACCACATTCTTCATCGCCTTGGTGCAAGGTAACTATAATGCTATGTTAGGCCGAGATTGGGTTCATGCGAGTCAATGTGTGCCATCTACCATGCATCAATTCTTAATACAATAGGTCGATGATGAGGTAGAGGTCATTCTCGCGGGTAATTCAGCTTGTGTTGCTTTGTACGATCCATCGGTGGATTGGAATCATCCCAATGTTACTTGCCTAACAGGGCGTGACCTCTCGGAGTTTGATTTCCTTAGTGCTACGAGGAACGGGTTCATTCCCATCTCTTTAAAGCCGATTGCTGGTAACCGGTTCCAAGGTATGATGTAAACAAGAAGTTAAAATCAATCACCGACATAGAATTATCGCCCTAGGCATCAACATGGCCGATATAGAAATTATCACCCTAAGAACATAAAATGGTCGATGGATTGTTGACATCGTTTTAGAAAAAGCATCGTGCAAGTCATTTTTCGGCACACAAGTTTGCCGAAAAACAAGTGGGCATGTGTTGACATCAAATTTTGGCATGGTCAAGAACTTAATTAAGATGGCCTCAAAGGGAGAAGTGCTCAAAGTGAGAATGTTTCGTATCATAAAAAGGATAAACTCTGATATTTGGGCCATAGCCATTCGTTCTCATCTCTAAGGTCGAAGTTGTGTTCGAAGTACTAAGATTTACTATCCAGACACAATTCGGCTGATTATGCCCCAAGATGGCCTCATCTGAGAAACGTTTCTACACGAATTGTCTACATCCCGTTGAAACGGTCTATTTTGTTATAAAAATTGTCTCAATCGGAGTTCCTATGTAAAAGTTAGAGGCAAAACTGTGTGCTGCAAAAATCTGCCCCGAAAGTTCCGGGCAACTTCCAGGCTAACCAAAAGTTTGCACGTGGTGCGCCCCTAAAACTTGAGTTTTGACAGTATTTGCATATTTGCGGGCCTGAATTCAACCTCAAGATGACCTCAGATGAAAAATTGATCAACTAAAGAGTTTTTCTCCATTGCAATATATACAACTTTGCTTTTGGGACCATTGCGATCAGACGCTATATGCGATCTGCAGGAGTGGTGCAAGAGGGCTACATGATGTAATTTTAGCCCGGAAGTTCCGGCCCTCGTAGTCCGAGTTAGGTTAACAATTGATGTTTTCGACAGGATTTAAGTCCTTTTCTTGTACGGAAAGTCCGGCCTCCTCATATGTATGTAAGAGGTGATGGCCGGTTGAATAACAACACATAATCGATCTATCAATATATCACTTTTTACCTTTAGTTTTACCTTCTCCCTTGTTCTTCTTCTTCCTCGTTCTTCGTTCGTTCTTCTCGTTGCAGGGCGCTGAAACTTGAGGCCCTAGGGGCGATCAGGTCGACCAAGGGTAGCCCATAGCCACCACGCGCCCTGACGGGGTCCCTCCCGGGCGTGTTGGGTTTCGGCTCTACAAAAGCGCCCGCCAGATTGTCTTGCGTACTGCGCTTCCGGTGGGTCACGTTCGACGTGAGCCGCGGTGCATCACCCCGGCATCGAGGGTACACGTTGACGTGTTCGTGTGCGAACAATGTAGCCGTCATTTAGCGCTACACTATTTGTCCCTCCGTGTCAGCCGATTTTTTTGGGTCCAAAAGCGAAATACAGCGGGCCAAACACCCAAATCCTATCCATCCCGAAAATCCTTCTGCTTTTTAGCAGCAAGTCGACCTAGATAAGATATGTGGTGGTCTTTTTGCATTATGAGTTTCGTCTATAGTATACTAAACTGCACTATGTTCTTACTATATACTGTTATGAACTACGACATGTCTTCCTGATGTTTATTTTGGTGGATGCTAGTTGATAGATGTCAATTGGCATGTATATGTTAAATTGATGCATGATTGTATGTTTCTATTTGAATTTTTATTGATTTGTATTGAAACCCATTGACAAATAGATGACATTCGTACAAAATTAAATACAAAAATACAAAAATCCATTTAATAATTTGTCCAATGATAACGAGTTGGTATTGTAATATTTATAGTTTGGTCTATAAGCATGTCCGAACAAATAGATTTATTACTTTTAAATTATTAATGCACTTCATATTTCCAAATAATTAGAAACTATTAATTACACTACCTATCATAATCGATGAGGACGTAGTATCGTAACCATGTATCAACAATTTACATAAAGATATTGAGGTGACACATTTTGGCTGTTCTATATTATGATCAACCACTAAGAGTAACTGTTGTGGTCTCCTTTTTACACACTATCCTTTCACATGTTTTGGCATGTAAATTCTAATGAAAAAAAATCATATTTCATTCACTGCATTAAGACATAATTCTATCTGAAGGGAAACCCTCTTATAACAGTGAGTTTGTGGTGTCTTTTTTACGTTACAATTTTTTTATTTTTAACTCAGATTTACGCATGCTTAAATAAGGGAAACAAAGAAGATATGATACTTCACGAAGAGGGTGGTTGGAGTTCCGAGAATCAAGAAAAATTTGTTCCCTAGGACGTTCAATTTTATGTAGTGATAGAAGGATAGGAAGAAGTGCTGATGAGAAAGGATTCGGTGATAACATCTGGGCTTTCATCTAGTCAGCCAATATTTGGTTGTAACATCGGTGTAAGCATTATATCGGTGATAACATCGGTGTAAGCATTATATCTACATAATTGTCGTAGAGTGTTATCTAGACATTAGATCTATAAAATTAATATGCACTACCATAGTAGTTCATGAACAAACCCAACGCAAATATAATCGCTAGGAGGACCCACCTGGTCTCCTCCTTGTGACGCATTGCCCCTCTTGCATGCACCAGGATGCGGTGTCAGCCAGCTTACCATCTACCATTGCTTCTTTTATTCATGATGTATTGTTTTTGATAAAATTTCAACTCTGAATAACAACTTTTGCACTGATTTTGTTTTAATATCTAGCTGTCATGGTCCCTTCTTCTTTGCAACATGTAAATGTAATGCAAATAGAGGTATAAATTAGCAAACACGATTGAACATTCATAATATATAGGCATTTTATTTTACAAGCCTATGTGTGAAATACACACATAGTTCGGTTGCTCGAGATGCTACAGGCATAAGATATGTTGTTTCATTTCTTCTCCAATAGTGACTGAAGGTTTGCGCTTGGCCCAAAGCCATATCGGTTAGGATAGATTTAGGATGATGGTGGTACAACCAACTCTAGGTTCAAGTGGTCAGCGACTCCTCTTATGTGGACTGATAGGTTTCCAATAAAAGATGGTCAGTCGCTAGAGCTGACAGATCCCCCCCCCCCCTCCCAGAAAGTAGCTACACAACAGTGGCCTCTTTGGGACATTTCCTACACACATTTATTTGATGTTGGAGTCAGTAGGCATAATTCGCGCGCGCGCGCGCGCGTGTGTGTGTGTGTGTGTGTGTGTGTGTGTGTGTGTGTGTGTGTAAGGACTGAAACCAGTGGAAACACATATGTGCAAATGTACTTGCGGATTATCTAGCTAAATTTGGTCAAGGAGAAGGGTGTTCGTTTTTTTCAAAAAGTTATGTCCTTCTACACATGTCGTGAACAGATTGACAAATAGATGTCACATTTGCATAGTTAACTAATTGGATTGTCAATTAATCACTCCAACTATTTTGAAATACAATTTGTTTTTATATTAACTAAATAAATAGAAGTTTCTTTCTTAATCCCTATTTTTAAATATTTAACAAAATTGTATACAAAAAACATGGTAATACATTTAATAATGAGTTGGTATTGTAATATTTATAGCTAACTCTATAAGCATGTCTGAACTAATAAATTTTTTTACTTCTAAATTATTTATGCACTTCATATTTCCTACTAGTGATTCTATGCATAACATCTAATAATAAGAAACTATTAGTAAGACACATTTTTTTTGTTACCTATCATAAGTTATGAGCAGGAAGTATCATAAACATCTATCAACATTAACATAAATATATTGAGATGGCACGTTTTGGTTGTTATATATTACGTTCAATCATTAAGAGTACCTTAGCTAGATGGCTAGAGGTAAGAAGACGAACCAATATTGTCCAAGACTTCTGTCTTAGTCCTTTATTGCTTAAGGACGTTGCCTGAAATCTTATCAACTAGTCACCAACATAAAGCATTGTACCTCAGAAGTTCATTGATTTTCAACGGAGTAGAGAACAATATACATGTTTGTCTAAGGAGGCATACTACTCTCTCTGCTAGTACAAAGTTGTCTCCCTAAATGAAAAAAACTATCAAGAGAAGATGACTAACTCAACATAAAGTGGACTATAATCGTATTTAAGAGAAATACATGAAGCGAGTAAAATAAATTTAGTGGTAAATTTTAAATTTTTAATTAATATTATTCCATAAAGAATCTCCTCATTTGGAATTAAGACAACTTGAAAAGACATATAGAACACAAAATAAAATATAGCCATAGATATTATCACGCAACACATATTTTTTTTGCTTATATTAGAGCATCATAAAACATTGTTAGATTCATATTGAATAACTGCCAAACTGAGGATGAATAAAAATCCAACTATCGACCATAGTAAACTCTAGAAATTCTTCACATATAATATTATCTGTAGTGTAAATCATTAGGTGGATGTTAATGATAGTAGAAAAATAACACATCGCTCTACATTTGTTGATAATTATACCGACATGATACCATTGTGAGTAGGATAGAATAGGTAAGTTATACTCAATTCCTTATTGAACTTTCAGTATTTTATACATAATTGTAATAAGCAAAATGGATGATCTATCAAATGAAAAAAAAGTCATTTTTAGACATCCATATTTTCATGTTTTTTGGCATGTAAATGTTAATGAAGGAAATCATATTTCTTTCACTACATTAAGACAAAGTTTTACAAAAAGGAAAATCCTACTGTAACAGTGAGTTTTAGTTTCCATTTTTAGCTTAAAAATGTTCTTTTTAATCAAAACTTACACAAGGTTGAATAGGGAAAACTTGTACAATTGCAAACATTCATTTTCCATGGTGAGGAAATATTTCTTTAACATCATAGCTTTTCCATGGACACAAAGCAGCTTCGATGTATCCTAGCAAAGAAAAAAAATAGAATAGTGTGTTATTTTTTAGCAACTACGAGCTCCAAGACTACATGAAGCACCCACAAGAAAAAATCGTCAGCTACGACCATGAATTTTTCGACTGTTCATCTTGGCTAATAGATATTAACATTAAAGTATCATGGAATAACTCCACATGGATTGCATGTGAAAAACTAATATGTAATGCAAACCATCTTTACTAATCCCAATAGTTTATTTGGTGAGAAATTAAACCATTCTATGCTCTTAGTCAACGTAGTTCCATAATAAGAACAATACAATAGGAGACTCAACATTTCTTTTGATGTACTGAGTCAATATTCAAGATGCCTCTACTTCACCTAGAGAGTAGTTGGGGTTATGTGAATCAAGAAAAGTGTGATCAGTAAGAGCTTCAAATTTATGTAGTAATGGAAGGATATTAATTTTAACAAACAACTAGTGTTTATCATAGTGATGACTATGTATGGGAAACATCATTCAAGGAGAATATTCGATACTCTGTGAAGGATATGGAAGAAGAGCGTATGAGAAAAGACTGGGTGATAACATCCGGCCTTTCATCTAGTAGGCCCATCTTTGGTTAAGCGGTTGTACCCATTACATTTTACCTAATTTTCCTAGAGTGTTATCTAGACATTAGATCTATATAATTAATATGCAATACCATACTAGTTAATGAACAAACCGGGTAGAAATATGAACCCACCTGGCCTCGTCTTTGTGACTGCTAGCCCCCTTGCTTGCATGAGGAGGCGGTGTCCATGAGCTTACCATCTTCCATTGCTTCATTTATTCATGAAGTATTTTCACTGCAAGAAATTTGTTCATTGTTGACCCTCCATTTTGGTCAATGAATCATCATCATTTATGTTTTATGACCTTCTTTTAACCAAATTCTTAAGGTCAACAGTTGGTTGCCAAGAAAGAACAAACATTTGGTTTGGTTCTGATGTGACTGAGCTGACGTGGCACTGCTAGTGACAAAATGAAATCATCATAAAATTTCACAGCCCAGTCCACCAATCTAGCCTACATGGGACTGGCGCAATACCTATTTTGTTATTGAAAATGTCTGATTTGTTTGGGCTGATGCATTGTTTTGTCAGAAGCATGCATATCCCACTATAGGCCCATTAAAAAAGATGTACAAAAGAATACAATATTGCTGATAAATTGTATATTTCATTCAGTAGCTCATCACATGAAATACAATACATCATCCATCGACTCCTCTACACAATCAAGGTTCGAGGCGCAACAATTGCACAACAAAATAGTTCTACAAGTGGAAGTGCACAACAAAAGGACCCAACAAGTGCACAAGCGCACATCAACATAATTCTACAAAGATTGGACGAGAAGCACAATATTTAGTTGATCAGACAAAACATCAATGAGAAACAGAGGCTTCTTGTGCCCTCCTTCTGTGCCCCGCTTCTTCTGAGTGCTTCAGACCATCCTGGTAACTGGAATAATCAAACATAAGAAAGCATACAAGATATTAGCAAATGAAAGAAAAATGGTGGTTTTACATTTAGGGTGAGACTTAAAGTTCATATCAATGAACAAATTGATTGCAAATTATAAGTTATCCTCAACACAAACAACACATGCACACAAAGTATACATGGAAGAAACATAACCTCATATGTACAAATTAACATAATTCATCAGTTTGAATCTAAGGAGTACCAATCAGAACCATTTCTTTAAGTGATCTCAACCTTTATTGGTGATCAGGAAAAGGCTAACAACTAGTTACAGAAATAAACTATTGAAATAATTTTATCAGAAGAGTCCCAGGAATTTGCATTAACTATTATCATGGTCGCAAAATTTTAGTAGTAATTAAAGAGGGTGGCATGTTTTTTAGACTTTACTTGACTGGAATTACCACTTGAAGCACATGAACAAATCATACGAACAAGCAACCCCCATAAACGCTCACTTGAATCTTGTGTATACTTTTATTGCAGAATAACATGTGGGTGAAGAGCATTACCTTGACGGGACCTCAGTACAAGCATACAACCTAGACAGTGTAGACTAAATCTGGACAAACTATTACTTGTGCGCAAGGGTGAGATTGGCCTACACATTGCGAAACAGCCCTTGCAGTTACTTGGTTCAGATCTTCCCTACGAGGTGACGAGCATTCCCGTGCAACAAATAAATAGAAGTTAAATCAAAATACAACCACTTTTATGGAGACTACAACAAGGCAAATTTAGCTAATAGGACATCTAGAGCATGCAAGATGTTTCTGAGATCAACAAAAACAAGAACAAGAGCTACGACGGGGAACCCTTGGGCAACATATAATGAGCAGAGTATTCAAAGAAGGTCATATCTTACACACAAGACTGATCAGAACAAGAAATATTTAGGTCTGCTAATTTATTACTTAATAACATAGCATCATGGGAGAAAATAATGATTCGAGTTTAACTAAGACATACATATAGTCTCAGGAACAGTAATTCACAACTAAAAATATTTTGACTTTCATTTATTTGCACATGCAAAATCATCAAGTGTTCATAGTTCAGATCAGGTAAGGTAACTTTGTAGCTCCCCACTGTTCCTAGCCTAACTAGACTCGTGCTCCAGCGTAACAACATATTTTAAATCTCGATTATACGTAAATAAATGAGAGGACAGTGCATAGGCCACATCATATCATACAAACAAGCTAAATCTATGGTTTGTGGTCGGTGGCGTATATACATGCACATAGAGGATGTTGGAGTTGTGGAAGTCAAGCATACTTGCCACCGCGGTAGAGTGAGGTGCCATGGGACAGGTAGTGGAAGGCCGCCGCCACCCAGAACCCACTCACGCCCAAGCCTTCATTCTTCTAATCCTCATCCTCTGCCCAACATGGCACTCCCACCATTGCCTCCTGCAAGAAAAAAAATGATGGTAATGCTCAA
Organism: Triticum dicoccoides; assembly: GCF_002162155.2. NCBI lineage: Eukaryota > Viridiplantae > Streptophyta > Magnoliopsida > Poales > Poaceae > Triticum > Triticum dicoccoides. Next base: position 85,549,839 of record NC_041391.1, read on the forward strand.
AAAGAAGACCAAGGAAACTATCATGATAGAGCATCAAATACTAATGCATAGATAAGCCTCTCTACGAGCCAGATATAATAAAAAAAGTGCAGCAGATAATAACCGACTATAGGTTCGTGCACATGTACCACAAAAAATCTCCTTATATTATTTATCTAAAGAATTCCATGTAGATGCTAGACATGCTTGAAAAGAAACCTAGCTTCAAGAGAAAACTAAATCTACAATCTTAGGATAATTAGGACAATCTTGGTATAACAAGAATCTGGCCGCGAGCAACATTTCAGGCAACATACAGATAAAAGAATTATTTGTTGCAATTTTATCGTATACCCAGTTCTAAAAATTCTAGTTAAGAAGTTGCTGCTAATAATGGAGAAATTGTGAATAATCTGTATTAATTTTAAAAATAGAGGAAAAAGGGAGGGATGAGGTTGGTGTAGAGCTCGCCATGGACTTGGAAGGCGGAAGGCCCTCTAGAAGTCGATGGTAACGGTTTGGAGCTACAGGCCTAACCTGCAGGGCGAGTGGAGCAAGCCTAAATGTGGGGAAATTGAGATCTGAGGCAAGGAGGAATGGTATTGAGGTCCTTATACGGGGTGGACTCACCGACATGACCAGAATCTCGTGTGGGTTCTTCATTCTGTGAACATGGAGGTTATGTTCACAAACACTAGTAATTGAATTTTTGTCATGTTGGTGATTCAGAATGTACACAACATATTTATGTCAGATGGTTCCTTATTCAGAGAAGTTAAACTAGTTGCAGGTCACCTAAAACTAAATTTATTGCAATCCAAATGATACAAACAACAGGGAGAATGTGGCATAGATACAAATCCTTGCGGTGGCAGCAACATTGACCAATTTGGAACTCATCTTCTCTCTTTATTTGGTACTAACTAACTAAATAAAAAATCTGGACTTGTTCATACAAATCCCTCTTGAATTCCTTGACACAACCCGGATTTGTGTCAAATATTCCTTAACTGCCGCAGTGGGTCGTCGTGGCTGTTCTTGAGCTTGGATAGGATCTCTTAGTCACCCTAGGAGTAGACCCCTCCTGCCCCTCCTTCGCGAGCAGAGTAGCACCGGCGGCTAGGTGCACCCCTCCTCCTACTCCTCATCTAGTAGGGCAAGGACGGTGTCCTCCCGCCGTGATCGTCGTCTCCACGCCATGGTGACCTGTAGCAAAGGGGTGGATAGGAGGAGAAGGTGAGGTGAGGAGGAGATGGTGGATCTAGGCAAGGAAGGATGGGAAGGACCTACCTAGGCAATGCTGGTGACGGATCGTGTGAGCTCCGGCCTCGCCATCACTGGTTGTGGCGGGTTCCGAGCAAAGAAACCCTAGCCGGGAGCGAGGGTGCTGGCCTTGAGGCGCGAATATTGACGGAGGGGAGGGAGGGGTGGATCTTGGAGATCTTGGGGTCGTGTTGCGAGTGGCCGGAGCTCACTCGAACCAGCCAGCATGGGTTGTGGCGGTGGCAAGGACATCGTACGTTGGGATGGAGAGGAGAGGAGAGGAGAGAGAGAGAGAGAGAGAGAGAGAGAGATTGGTGCGGTGGGCCTCTCCCGTTTTTCTTTTCCTTATATTTACATGGATGGGTGGACGGTGGCATTGCTAGGAATCGATGGTAGGATGTTGGCCATGTCATCAATCCATGGCACAAATGACTCCACCAATCAGAATTAAGCATATACAGTTGTGCGTTTTTCTTTTTGTTTCTCTTATATTTTTCACCCTCAAATTTCGGATAAACACTCAACATATTACCTTCTTATAGTATGTTCAAGTGACCCAATATTTTTCAAAAGGCCTTTTAGTCTGTGTAAACAATGTTACCGTATCGAGTTTTTATTCTCATTGCACGAAAAAAAATCAAATCACGAGTGCCAACAATGGGTTTTTGTGATGAACCTACCAAATATTTGTTGCAAAATTGTACCTAAACAATTTTCAAAAGTTTTCGAACACATTTTATGTACATATAACCAAATGGTTGCATGTGAAAAGCTTCCGATACACCTCTTATCAAAAAGACAAATGACCGCTGACTCAGGAGGAACTAGGTCAAAATTGAACTACAACTTCTTTATAGTTTGCTCTTTATTTTTCTAAAAAATCATTTTTGGGTACACAAGTTGCTATCTCATCAGAGATACGCCAAGAGGTGGTTTGACACATGAACACGCCACATTGGTTAAATTGGTGACGTGTCTGACCAGTCATTTTGAAGCATTGTGAATCACTAGTCATGACCATTTAAATTGGTCGTGATCAGGTAAAATTGAGGGTATGACCATTTCACATAAAAAATGATGACCTTTCTGACAAAAATTATGACCTTTGGACCATCCCAAACGGCATACGACCATCTGCCTCAAAATGGTGAGAGATCTATGACCAATTCACCCACAATCACCACGAGAAGGTCACAATTTCTAGCTTTCATGGTCCCTTCTTCTTTGCAACATGTAAATATAATGGAACTAGAGATATAAATTAGCAAATATCTCTGAATATTCATAATACATAGCCATTTTATTTTAGGAGCCTATGATGTCAAATACACATATAGTTCGGCTATTGGAGATGCTACAACCATAGGATCTGTTATTCCTTTTCTTCCGCCAATACTGACTAAAGGCTAGTGCTTGGCCAAAAGACTCGTCGGTCAGGATGGATCCAGGATGATGTAGGCACAACTAACTATAGGTTCAATTCCGCACGAGACTAATCTTACGTGGGTTTACGGGTCTCTAATAAAAGATGGCCAGTCGCTAGAGCTCAAGGAACCCCCACCCATAGAGGGGAGTTGCACAATAGTTTCATCTTTCAGAAATTACCTCCACACATTTATTAGATGTTGGATACATTAGGCTTAATGCGTTTAGGTTAGTCTAAGATTTGAAATGGGTGAAACTCATACGATATGCAATTGTAGTTGCAGATTATGAAGCTAAATTTGGTTAAGGAGAAGGGTGTGTCTTTTTTAACAAAGTTATATCCTTCGACCCGTGTCCTGAACGATTGACAAATAGATGTCACATTTGGATTGTCAATTATCATGTTTTAATTTAAATAAATAGATGCTTCTTTGTTAAACCCTATTTTAAATATTTAACAAAATAACATACAAAAATATGAAATACATTTAATAATGAGTCCAATGATAGTCAATTCGTATTATAATATTTATAGCTTACTCTATAAGCATGTCTGAACAAATTGATTTTTTAATTCTAAATTATTTATGCACTTTATATGTTCGTATATTGGTTCTATGCATAACATTGAATAAAAAGAAACTATTAATAAGAGATAATTTTTTTGGTTACCTATCATAATCGATGAGCTGGTAATATCGCAACCATCTATCATCATTAACACAAAGAGTACCTTAGGTAGATGGCTAGAGGTAAGAGGACAAACCAGTATTGCCCAAGCCTTCTATCTAAGTCCTTTATTGCCAAAGGAGGCCGCGTGCAATCTTATCATCTTGTCACCCAGGTGAAGTATTGTGCCTCAGAAGTTCATTGCTTGTCAACAAAGTAGAGAATAATATACATGTTTTTCTAAATAAGCATACTACTCTCTTTCCTAGAACCAAGCGTCTCCCTAAATGAAAAAACTGTCTAGAGAAGGTGACTAACTCAATATAAAGTGGATTGTAATCGTATTCAAGAGAAATACAAGAAGCAAGTAAAACAAATTTAGTGATAAATTTGACTTCTTTAATTAATATTATTGCATAAAAAATTTCTTCTCTCGGAATTTAGAGAACTTGAAAAAACATATACGACACACAATAAAATTTAGCCATTCAAATTATCACGCAACACATTTTTTGCTAATATTAAAGCTTATAAAAACATTGTTAGATTTGTATTGAATTACTACCAAACTCAAGATGGATAAAAATCCAACTATCAGCTGTAATAAACTCTAGAAATTCTTCACATATATTATTATCTGTAATGTTAATCATGAGGTGGATGTTAATGTAGTAGAAAAAATAACACACGACTCAACATTGTTAATATTATGCTGACATGATAAAATTGTAAGTAAGATAAAATAAGTTAGTTATACTGAACCCCTTATTGGACTTTCTACATGTTATACATAATTTAAATTACAACATTCGATGATCTATCGAATGAAAAACAAATCTTTTTTGCACATCTATACTTTCATTTTTTTGGCATGTAAATGATAACGAAAGAAATCATATTTTGACTTCCTTAAGACAAAATTTTACCTAAAGGGAAATCCTACTGTGCCATTGAGTTTCTTGTTTGTTTTTTAGGTTACAAAAGTGGTCTTTTTAATTAAAATTTGCACAAGATTAAATAGGGCAAACTTGTACAAGTGCAAATATTCATTGTCCATGACGATAAAACATTTCTTGAACATCATAGCTTCTCCATAGGGACTCCCAAAAAGCTAAACCTATAGGTTCTTGTCAAATTGACACAAAACAACAATGATGTGTCCTTGCAAAGTAAAAAAATAGAATAGTGTGTTATTCTTTACCATCTACAAGCTCCAAAACTCCATGAAGCAAGTAGAACAAAATAACAATCGGTTACGACAAAGAACTTTCCGACAGTTCATCTTGGCTACTAGACGTTAATATTAGAATACCATTCATTTATCATGTAATATGGACACATGGATTTCATGTGAAACAACAGATATGTAATGTAAACCATCTTCCCTAACCCAATAATGTATTCGGCGAGTAATTAAACTTTTTATGCTCTTAGTGAACGTACTCAGTAAATATTTAGCATTCTTCTACTGCACCTATAGAGTAGCCGAGGTTCTGTGAATCAATAAAAGTTTGAGCACTAAGAGCTTCTATTTTATGTAGTGATGGAAGTATAATAATTTTAACAAACAACTAGTGTTTATTGTAGTGATGACTACTATGTACGGGAAACGTCACTGAAGGAGAATATTTGATACTTGGTGACGCATATGAAGAAGAGCATATGAGAAAGGACTGGGTGAATACACCCGGCCTTTTATCTAGTTGGCCCATTGTCAGTTGACCAGTTGTAACCATTAGATCTACATTAATTGTTCTCGAGTGTTATCTAGACATTGGATTTATATAATTAATATGCACTACCAGGAAGGGGTGTGCATCATCTTACCATCTTCCATTGCTTCATTTATTCATGTTGTATTTTTCTTCAGAAAATTTGAACTCTGAGTATATATTTTTGCACTAATTTTTCCTTAATTTCTAGGTTCCATCGTACCTTCTTCTTTCTTCCACCAACACCGACTAAAGGCTGGTGCTTCGCCCAAAGAATCATCACAACTAACTATAGGTTCAAATCTCATGAGTGACTAATCTTATGTGGATTGATAGGTCTTTGATAAAAGATGGTCACTCGCTAGAGCTTAAAGAATCCCCACTACCAAATTGGAGCTACACAACAGTATCATCTTTGGGAGAATACCTCCAAACATTTACTAGATGTTGGATATACCAAGCTTACTGCATCTGAGTGCGTCTAAGATTTGAAACTACTGAAAACTCTTACAATATGCAAATGTGGTTGCGGATTACCTAGCTAAGTTTTGTCAAGGACTAGGCTTTGTGTTTTTTGACGAAGTTATGTCCTTCGAGACATGTCCTGAACGATTGAAAAATAGATGTCACAATTGGATAGTAAACCAACTGGTTTGTCAATTAACCCGTCCAACTATTTTGAAATATACTTTATTATGATTTTATTTATGTAAATAGATGTTTCTTTGTTAAACCCTAGTTTTAAATATGTAAGAAAATAATTTACAAAAATATGAAAATACGTTTAATAATGAGTCCAATGATAGGCAGTTTGTATTGTAATATTTATAGCTTAATCTATAAGCATGTCCAAACAAATCTATTTTTTACTTTGAAATTGTTTATACACTTTATATTTCCGTATAGTGATTGTACGCATAACATGGAATAATAACAAATTATTGATAAGACACATATTTTTTGGGTCACCAATCATAATCGGTGAGCAGGTAATATCGCAACCATCTATGAACATTAACATAAATATACTGATATGACACGTTTTGGTTGTTATATATTATGATCAACCATTATGTGTACATTAGTTGGACGGCTAGAGGTAAGAACACAAACCAGTATTATCTTTTATTGGCAAAGGACGCCGCATGCAATCTTATCATCTCATCACTAACCTGAAGCATTGTGCCTCAGAAGTTCATTGCTTTCCAACTGAGTAGAGAACAATATACATGTTTTTCTAACGAGGCGTACTACTCTCTTTCCTGGTAGCAAGGTGTCTCCCTAAATGATAAATCTGTCTACTGAAGGTGAATCAATTTAAAGTGGACTGTAATCGTTTTTAGGAGAAATTCAAGAAGCAAGTAAAATAAGTTTAGTGATAAATTTTAATTTATTTTAATTAATATTATTTTGTAAACAATCTCCTCTCTTGGAATTAAGAAAACCTGAAAAAAACTAATACACACAATAAAATATAGCAATACAAATTATTACACAATGCACATTTTTTCTAATATTAAAGCTTTATAAAAGCATTGCTAGATTCATATTGAATAACTGCCAAACTGAAGATGAATAAAAATCCAACTATCAAAAATAATAAAGTCTAAAAATTCATCATGTATATTATTATTATCAGTAATGTTAATCTTGAGGTGGATAATTATACTGACATGATACCATTGTGAGTGGGATAAATTAAGTCAGTTATACTGAAACCCTTATTGGACTTTCAATGTGTTATACATAATTTAAATAAAAAAATTGAATGATCAACCCGATGCAAACAAATTATTTTTACACGTCTATACTTTCATGTTTCTTTGGTCATGTAATTTGAAGGAAAGAAATCATATTTCGTTCATCGCATTAAGACAAGATTTTAACTAAAGGGAAATCCTATTGTAACAGTGAGCTTCTGGTTTATTACCACCACACATTTATTTGATGTGGAGACACAATTCTTATTGCATCTGAGTGCGTCTAAGATTTTAAATCGGTGAAAACTCATACGATATTCAAATGTAGTTGTGGATTATCTAGCTAAGACTGGTTAAGGAGAAGGTTGTGTGTATTTTAACGAAGTTATGTCCTTTGAGACATGTCCTGAATGATTGACAAATAGATGTCACATTTGGCGAGTTAACCAATTAGATTTTTAAATATAATTTTTTTACTTAAATAAATAGATGTTTCTTTGTTAAACCCTATTTTTAAATATGTAAGAAAATAACATACAAAAATATGAAAATACGTTCAATAATGAGTCCAATGATAGGCATGTTATATTGTAATATTTATAGCTTACTCTATAAGCATGTCCGAAAAATCGATTGTTTACTTCCAAATTATGTATACACTTTATATTTCCGAATAGTGATTGTATGCATAACATCAAATAAGAACAAATTATTGATAAGACACAATTTTTTTGGTCACCTATCATAATTGGTGAGCACGTAATATCGCAGCCATCTATCAACACTAGCATAAATATACAGATATGACACATTTTGGTTGTTATATATTATGATCAACCATTAAGAGTACATTAGTTGGACGGCTAGAGGTAAGAGCACAAATCAGTATTGTCCAACGCTTCTGTCTTAGTCTTTTATTGCCACAGGCCGCCGCATGTAATCTTATCATCTCGTCACCAACCTGAAGCATTGTGCCTCAGAAGTTCATTGCTTTTCAACAGAGTAGAGAACTATATACATGTTTTTCCAGCGAGTCATACTACTCTCTTTCCTAGTACCAAGGTGTCTCCCTAAATGAAAAAACTGTCTACAGAAGGTGACTAACTCAATTTAAAGTGGATTGTAATCGTTTTTAGGAAAAATTCAAGAAGCAAGTTAAATAAATTTAGTGATCAATTTGCATAGAAATCTCCACTCTTGGACATAAGACAACTTGAAAAAAAAATACACCACATAATAAAATATAGCCATACAAATTATTGCGCAACACACATTTTTGGCAAATATTAAGGCTTTATAAAAACATTGCTAGATTCATACTGAATAACTGCCAAACTCAAGATGAATAAAAATCCCACTATCAACCATAATAAACTGTAGAAATTCGTCATGTATATTATTATCTCTAATGTTAATCTTGAGGTGGATGTTAATGATAGTACAAAAAATAACATATTGGTCAACATTGTTGATAATTATTCTGACAAGATACCATTGTGAGTGGGATAAAATAAGTCAGATATACTGAAACCCTTATTGGACTTTCAATGTGTTATACATAATTTAAATAAAAAATTGGACAATCTATCCAATGGAAACAATTCCTATTTTAAAAACCTATGCTTTCATGTTTTCTGGGGCATGTAAATTTGAAGGAAAGAAATATATTTCGTTCATCGCATTAAGACAAAATTTGACCTAAAGGGAAATCCTATTGTAACAGTGAGCTTCTAGTTTATTTTTTGGATAATAAATGTTCTTTACTAAAAAAATTACACAAGATTAAATAGGCAAACATGTACAAATTCAAATATTCATGGTCCAAGGGAGGAAGCCATTTCTTAAACATCATAGCTTCTCCATAGAGCCACCCAAGAATGTAAATTTATAGGTCCTCGTCAAATGGACGCAAAGCACCCATAATGTATCCTAGCAAAGTAAAGAAAAAAATAGAATAGTTTGGTATTCTTTAGCAACTACAAGATCCAAGACTCCATGAAGCACCCAGAACAAAAAATATCATCGGCTACGACAAAGAACTCTTCGACTGTTCATCTTGGCTACTAGACTTTAACATTAGAATAGCATATGAGTATCATTTAACAATGACACACGGAATGGATGTGAAACAACAAATATGTAATGCCAACCTCTTTCGTAAGACCAAAAATGTATTGGGTGACAAAGTAAATCTTTTTATGGTCTTAGTCAACTTAGTCTTATCATAAGAAAAATACAATAGGAGATTGAACATTTCTTTTGATGTACTGTGTCAATATTCAACATTCCTCTACTTCACCAAGAGAGTAGCTGGGGTTCTATGAATCAAGAAATGTTTGTGCGCTAAGAGCTTCAATTTTATGTAGTGATGGAAGGTTAATAATTTTAACAAACAACAAGTGTTTATTGTACTGATGACTATGTATGGGAAATTTCACTCACGAACAATATTCAATACTCGGTGATGGATAGCAAGAAGAGCATATGAGAAAGGTCTAGGTGATATCATCAGGACTTTCATCAAGTAGACCCATCTTTGGTTCACCAGTTGTAACCATTAGATCTACATAATTGTCCTTGAGTGTTACCTAGACATTAGATCTATATAATTAATATGCACTACCATACTAGTTCATGAACAAACTAGGCAGAAATATGTCGCTAGGAGGACACATCTGGCCTCGTCCTTCTGACTCGTGGCCCCTATAGCATGCACCAGGAAGGGGTGTCCATCAACTTACCATCTTCCATTGCTTCATTTATTCACGATGTATTTTTTTAGAAAATTTCAACTATGAGTATATCTTTTTGCACTGAGTTTGCCTTAATTTCCAGCTGTCATGGTCCCTTCTTATTCGCAACAAGTAAATATAACGGAAAAAGAGATATAAATTAGCATGCACCAATAAATATTCAGGACAAATTGCCATTTTATTTTATGTGCATATGATGTGAAATACACATATAGATCGACTGTTAGAGATGCTACAACCATAGGATATGTCATTTCTTTCCTTCCACCAACACTGACTAAAGGTTGGTGCTTGGCCCAAAGACTCGTCGGTTAGGATGGATTTATGATGATGTAGGCAAAACTAACTATCGGTTCATGTCTCATGAGTGACTAATCTTAGGTGGAATTATAGGTCTATGATAAAAGATGGTCATTCACTAGAGCACAAAGAAACCCCAACCCAGACATGAACTGCACAACAGTGTCAACTTTGGGAGACTACCTCCACACATTTGTTAGATTTGGAGACACAATGCTTATTGCATCTGAGTGCGTATAAAATTTTAAATTGGTGAAAAGTTATACGAAATTCGAATGTAGTTGCAGATTATCTAGCTAACACTGGTTAAGGAGAAGGTTGTGTGTATTTAAACGAAGTTATGTCCTTCGAGACATGTCTCGAACGATTGAAAAATAGATGTCACATTTGGACAGTTAGCCAATTGGATTGTTAATTAACCCCTGAAACTATTTTTAGATATAATTTTGTACTTAAATAGATGTTTCTTTGGTTAACCCTATTTTTAAATATGTAAGAAAATAACATACAAAAACATGAAATTATATTTAATAGTGAGTCCAATGATAGGCAGTTTTTTATTGTAATATTTATAGCTTACTCTATAAGCATGTCCGAAAAAATTGTTTTTTTACTTCTAAATTATTTATACACTTTATATTTCCATATTGTGAGTGTATGCATAACATCGAATAATAACAAATTATTGGTAAGACACAATTTTTTTGGGTCACCTATCATAATTGGTGAGCACGTAATATTGCCACCATCTACCGACATTAACATAAATATACTGATATGACACATTTTTGTTGTTATATATTGTCATCAACCGTTAAGAGTACATTAGTTGCATGTCTACAGGTAAGAACACAAACCAGTATTGTCCATGGGTTTTGTCTTAGTCTTTTATTGCCAAAGGACGCTGCGTGCAATCTTGTCATCTCGTCACCAACCTGAAGCATTGTGCCTCAGAAGTTCATTGCTTTTCAGCTGAGTACAAAACAATATAAATGGTTTTCTAGCGAGTCATACTAGTTCCTTTCCTAGTACCAAGGTGTCTCCCTAAATGAAAAAATTGTCTAGAGAGGCTGACTAACTAAATTTAATGTGGATTGTAATCGTTTTTAGGAGAAATTCATGAAGTAAGTTAAATCAATTTAGTGATCAATTTTAATTTTTTAATTAATACTGTGGCATAAAATTCTCCTCTTTTGGAATTAAGACAATTTGAAAAAATATACAACACATAATAAAATATAGCCATACAAATTATAACGCAACACACTTTTTTTGCAAATATTAAAGCTTTATAAAAACATTGCTAGATTCATATTGAATAACTGCATCATATTATTATCCAACTATCAAGATGAAAAACAATCCAAATATCAACCATAATAAATTCTAGAAATTCGGCATGTATATTATTATCTCTCATGTTAATATTGTGGTGGATGTTAATGATAGTACAAAAAATAACATATTGGTCAACATTGTTGATAATTATTCTGATAAGATACCATTGTGAATGGGATAAAATAAGTCAGTTATACTGAAACCCTTATTGGACTTTCAATGTGTTATACGTAATTGAAATAAAAAATTGGACGATCTATCCAATGGTAACAATTCCTTTTTACACATCTATACTTTCATGTTTTTTGGGGCATGTAAATTTGAAGGAAAGAAATCATATTTCGTTCATCGCATTAAGACAAAATTTTACCTCAAGGGAAATCCTATTGTAACAGTGAGATTCTAGTTATTTTTTGGATACTAAATGTTTTTTACTAAAAAATTACACAAGATTAAATAGGCAAACATGTACAAATGCAAATATTCATGGTCCAAGGGAGGAAGCCATTTCTTAACCATCATAGCTTCTCCATAGTTTATTTTTAGACTACTAATGTTTTTTAGTAAAAAAATTACACATGATTAAATAGGAAAACATGTACAAATGCAAATATTCATGGTCCAACAGAGACCATTTCTTAAACATCATAGCTTCTCCATAGGGCCACCCAAGAAGGTAAATTTATAGGTCCTCGTCAAATGGACACAAAGCACCCATGATGTATCCTAGCAAAGTAAAGAAAATAATAGAATAGTGTGGTATACTTGAGCAACTACAAGCTCCAAGAGTACTCCATGAAGCACCCAGAACAAAAAATACCATCGGCTATGACAAAGAACTCTTCGACTATTCATCTTGTCTACTAGACTTTAACACTAGAATAGCATATGAGTATCATGTAACAATGACACATGCAATGGATGTGAAACAACAAATATGTAATGCCAACCTCTTTCGTAAGCCTAAAAATGTATTCTGTGAGAAATTAAATCTTTTTTATGCTCTTAGTCAACTTAGTCTCATCATTAGAAACATACAATAGGAGATTCAACATTTCTTTTGATGTACTGAGTCAATATTAAACATTCCTCTACTTCACCTAGAGAGTAGCTGGGGTTCTGTGAATCAAAAAATGTTTGTGCGCTAAGAGCTTCAATTTTATGTAGTGATGGAAGGTTAATGATTTTAACAGACAACTAGTGTTTTTTGTAGTGATGACTATGTATGGGAAATGTCACAAATGAACAATATTCAATACTCGGTGATGGACAGGGAGAAGAGCATATGACAAAGGTCTATGTGATATCATCCGGACTTTCATCAAGTAGACCCATCTTTGGTTGACCAATAGCAACAATTAGATCTACATAATTGTCCTCGACTGTTATCTAGACATTAGATCTATATAATTAATCTGCACTACCATACTAGTTCATGAACAAACCAGGCAGAAATATGTCTCTAGGAGGACACATCTGGCGTTGTCCTTCTGACTCGTGGCCCCTCTAGCATGTACCAGGAAAGGGGTGTCCATCAACTTACCATCTTCCATTACTTCATTTATTCATCATGTATTTTTTTAGAAACTTTCAACTATGAGTATATCTTTTTGCACTGATTTTGCCTTAATTTCCAGCTGTCATGGACCCTTCTTCTTTGCAACATGTAAATATAACGGAAATAGAGATATAAATTAACAAGCATCTATAAATATTCATCATAAATTGCCATTTTATTTTATGTGCGTATGATGTGAAATACACATATAGTTCGGCTGTTAGAGATGCTACAGCCATAGGATATGTCATTTCTTTCCTTCCACAAACACTGACTAAAGGTTGGTGTTTGGCCCAAAGACTCGTTAGTTAGGATGGATTTATGATGATGTAGGCACAACTAACTATCGGTTCAAGTCTCATGAGTGACTAATCTTACGTGGATTGGTAAGTCTCTGATAAAAGATGGTCATTCACTAGAGCTCAAAGAAACCCCATCCCAGACATGAACTACACAACAATGTCATCTTTGGATATTACCTCCACACATTTGTTAGATGTGGAGACACAATGCTTATTGCATCTGAGTGCGTATAAAATTTGAGATTGGTGAAAACTTATTCAATATTCGAATGTAGTTGCGGGTTATCTAGCTAACACTGGTTAAGGAGAAGGTTGTGTGTATTTAAACGAAGTTATGTCCTTTGTGACATGTCCTGAACGATTGACAAATAGATGTCACATTTGGAGAGTTAACCAATTGGATTGTTAATTAACCCATCAAACTGTTTTTAAATATGATTTTGTAGTTAAATAAATGTTTCTTTGGTAAACCCTATTTTGAAATATGTAAGAAAATAACATACAAAAATATGAAAATACGTTTAATAATGAGTCCAATGATAGGCAGTTTGTATTGTAATATTTATAGCTTACTCTATAAGTATGTCCGAAAAATTTGTTTTTTTACTTCTAAATTATTTATAAACTTTATATTTCCATATAGTGATTGTATGCATAACTTCGAATAATAACAAATTATTGATAAGACACAATTTTTTTGGGTCACCTATGATATTTGGTGAGCACGTAATATCGCCACCATCTACCAACATTAACATAAATATAATGATATGACACGTTTTGGTTGTTATATATTTTGATCAACCATTAAGAGTACATTAGTTAGACGGCTAGAGGTAAGAACACAAACCAGTACTGTCCAAGAGTTCTGTCTTAGTCTTTTATTGCCAAAGGACGCCACATGCAATCTTGACATCTCGTCCCCAGCCTGAAGCATTGTGCATCAGAAGTTCATTGCTTTTCGGCTAAGTAAAGAACAAGATAAATCTTTTTCTAGCGAGTCATACTAGTCTCTTTCCTAGTACCAAGGTGTCTCCCTAAATGAAAAAGTTGTCTAGAGAGGGGTGACTAACTCAATTTAAAGTGGATTGTAATCGTTTTTAGGAGAAATTCAAGAAGCAAGTTAAATATATATAGTGATCAATTTTAATTTTTTTAATTAATTCTATGGCATAAAAATCTCCTCTTTTGGAATTAAGACAACTTGAAAAAAATACAACACACAATAAAATATAGCCATACAAATTATAACGCAACACACTTTTTATGCAAATATTAAAGCTTAATAAAAACATTGCTGGATTCATACTGAATAACTGCCAAACTCAAGATGAATAAAAATCCAACTATCAACCATAATAAATTCTAGAAATTCGTCATGTATATTATTATCTCTAATGTTAATCTTGAGGTGGATGCTAATGATAGAATAAAAAATAACATATTGGTCAACATTGTTGATAATTATTCTAGCAAGATACCATTGTGAGCTGGATAAAATAAGTCAGTTATACTGAAACCCTTATTGGACTTTCAATGTGTTATACATAATTTATATAAAAAATTGGATGATCAATCCAATGTAAACAATTCCTTTTTACACATATATAATTTCATGTTTTTTGGGGCTTGTAAATTCGAAGGAAAGAAATCATATTTCGTTCATCGCATTAAGACAAACTTTTACCTAAAGGGAAATCCTATTTCTAACAGTGAGCTTCTAGTTTATTTTTTGAATAATAAATGTTATTTACTAAAAAAAATTACACAAGACTATATAGGCAAACATGGACAAATGCAAATATTCATGGTCCAAGGGAGGAAGACATTTATTAAACATCATAGCTTCTCCATAGGGGCACCCAAGAAGGTAAATTTATAGGTCCTCGTCAAATGGACACAAAGCACCCATGATGTATCCTAGCAAAGTAAAGAAAAAAATAGAATAGTGTGGTATTCTTTAGCGACTACAAGCTCCAAGAGTACTCCATGAAGCACCCAGAACAAAAAATATCATCGGCTACGACAAAGAACTCTTTGACTATTAATCTTGGCTACTAGACTTTAACATTAGAATAGCATATGAGTATCATGTAAGAACGGCACATGGAATGGATGTGAAACAACAAATATGTAATGCCAACCTCTTTCGTAAGCCCAGAAATGTATTCGGTTAGAGTTAAATCTTTTTATGCTCTTAGTCAACTTAGTCTCATCATAAGAAAAATACAATAGGAGATTCAACATTTCTTTTGATGTACTGAGTCAATATTCAACATTCCTATACTTCACGTAGAGAGTAGCTGGGGTTCTGTGAATCCAGAAATGTTTGTGCGCTAAGAGCTTCAATTTTATGTAGTGATGGAAGGTTAATAATTTTAACAAACAACAAGTGTGTATTGTAGTGATGATTATGTATGGGAAATGTCACTCATGAACAATATTCAATATTCGGTGATGGATAGGAAGAAGAGCATATGAGAAAAGTCTAGGTGATATCATCCGGACTTTCATCAAGTAGACCCATCTTTGGTTGACCAGTTGTAACCATTAGATCTACATAATTGTCCTTGAGTGTTATCTAGACATTATATCTATATAATTAATATGCACTACCATACTAGTTCATGAACAAACCCGGCAGAAATATGTCGCTAGGAGGACAAATCTGTCCTCGTCCTTCAGACTTGTGGCCCCTCTAGCATGCACCAGGAAGGGGTGTCCATCAACTTACCATCTTCCATTACTTAATTTATTCATGATGTAATTTTTTATAAAATTTCAACTATGAGTATATCTTTTTGCACTAATTTTGCCTTAATTTCCAGCTGTCATGGTCCCTTCTTCTTTGCAACATGTAAATACAACGGAAATAGAGATATAAATTAGCAAGCATCTATATATATTCATCATAAATTGCCGTTTTATTTTATGTGCGTATGATATGAAATACACATATAGTTCGGCTGTTAGAGATGCTACAACCATAGGATATGTCATTTCTTTCCTTCCACCAACACTGACTAAAGGTTGGTGCTTGGCCCAAAGACTCATCGGTTAGGATGGATTTATGATGATGTAGGCACAACTAACTATCGGTTCAAGTCTCATGAGTGACTAATATTACGTGGATTGATATGTCTCTGATAAAGATGGTCATTCACTAGAGCTCAAAGAAACCCCATCCCAGACATGAACTGCACAACAATGTCATCTTTGGGAGATTACCTCCACACATTTGTTAGATATGGAGACACAATGCTTATTGCATCCGAGTGCGTATAAAATTTCAAATTGGTGCAAACTTATACGATATTCGAATGTAGTTGTGTATTATCTAGCTAACACTGGTTAAGGAGAAGGTTGTGTGTAGTTAAATGAAGTTATGTCCTTTCAGACATGTCCTGAACGATTGAAAAATAGATGTCACATTTGGAGAGTTAACCAATTGGATTGTTAATTAACCCCTCAAACTATTTTTAAATTTAATTTTGTACTTAAATAGATGTTTCTTTGGTAAACCCTATTTTGAAATATGTACGAAAATAACAGACAAAAAATATGCAAATACGTTTAATAATGAGTCCAATGATAGGCAGTTTGTATTGTAATATTTATAGCTTACTCTATAAGTATGTCTGAAAAAATATTTTTTTACTTCTAAATTATTTATACAATTTATATTTCCATATAGTGATTGTATGCATTACATCGAATAATAACAAATTATTGATAAGACACAATTTTTTGGGTCACCTATCATAATTGGTGAGCACGTATCGCCACCATCTACCAACATTAACATAAATATACTGATATGACACGTTTTGGTTGTTATATATTGTGATCAACCATTAAGAGTACATTAGTTGGACGGCTAGAGGTAAGAACACAAACCAGTATTGTCCAAGGGTTCTGTCTTAGTCTTTTATTGCCAAAGGACACCGAATGCAATCTTGACATCTCGTCACCAACCTGAAGCATTGTGCATCAGAAGTTCATTGCTTTTTAGCTGAGTACAAAACAATATAAATGTTTTTCTAGTGAGTCATACTAGTCTCTTTCCTAGTACCAAGGTGTCTCCCTAAATGAAAAAATTGTCTAGTGAGGGTGACTAACTCAATTTAAAGTGGATTGTAATCGTTTTCAGGAGAAATTCAAGAAGCAAGTTAAATATATTTAGTGATCAATTTTAATTTTTTAATTAATACTATGGCATAAAAATCTCCTCTTTTGTAATTAAGAAAACCTGAAAAACAATACAACACATAATAAAATATAGCCATACAAATTATAACGCAACACACTTTTTAAGCAAATATTAAAGCTTTATAAAAACATTGCTAGATTCATACTGAATAACTGCCAAACTCAAGATCAATAAAAATCCAACTATCAACCATAATAAATTCTAGAAATTCGTCATGTATATTATTATCTCTAATGTTAATCTTGAGGTGGATGCTAATGATAGTACAAAAAATAACATATTGGTTAACATTGTTGATAATTATTCTAAAAAGATACCATTGTGAGTTGGATAAAATAAGTCAGTTATACTGAAACCCTTATTGGACTTTCAATGTGTTATACATAATTTAAATAAAAAATTGGACGATCTATCCAATGGAAACAATTCCTTTTTACACATCTATACTTTCATGTTTTTTGGGGCATGTAAATTTGAAGGAAAGAAATCATATTTCATTCATCCCATTAAGAGAAAAGTTTACCTAAAGGGAAGTCCTATTGTAACAGTGAGCTTCTAGTTTATGTTTTGGATAATAAATGTTTTTTCTAAAAAAAATACACAAGTTTAAATAGGCAAACATGCACAAATGCAAATATTCATGCTCCAAGGGAGGAAGACATTTCTTAAACATCATAGCTTCTCTATAGGGGCACCCAAGAAGGTAAATTTATAGGTCCTCGTCAAATGGACACAAAGCACCCATGATGTATCCTAGCAAAGTAAAGAAAAAAGTAGAATAATGTGGTATTGTTTAGCAACTACAAGCTACAAGACTCCATGAAGCACCCAGAACAAAAAATATCATCGGCTACGACAAAGAACTCTTTGACTATTCATCTTGGCTACTAGACTTTAACATTAGAATAGCATATGAGTATCATGTAACAACGACACATGGAATGGATGTGAAACAACAAATATGTAATGCCAACCTCTTTCGTAAGCCCAAAAATGTATTCAGTGAGAAATTAAAATTTTTATGCTCTTAGTCAACTTAGTATCATCATAAGAAAAATACAATAGGAGATTCAACATTTTTTTTGATGTACTGAGTCAATATTCAACATTCCTCTACTTCACCTAGAGAGTAGTTGGGGTTCTATGAATCAAGAAAAGTTTGAGCGCTAAGAGATTCAATTCTATGTAATGATGGAAGGTTAAGAATTTTAACAAACAACTAGTGTTTATTATAGTGATGACTATGTATGGGAAATGTCACTCATGGAAATATTCAATACTCGGTGATGGATAGGAAGAAGAGCATATGAGAAAGGTCTAGGTGATATCATCCGGACTTTCATCAAGTAGGCCCATCTTTGGTTGACCAATTGTAACCATTTGATCTACATAATTGTCCTTGAGTATTATCTAGACATTAGATCTATATAATTAATATGCACTACCATACTAGTTCATGAACAAACCAGGCAGAAATATGTTGCTAGGAGGACACATCTGCCCTCATCCTTATGACTAGTGGACACTCTAGCATTCACCAGGAAGGGGTGTCCATCAACTTAACAGCTTCCATTGCTTCATTTATTCATGATGTATTTTTTGAGAAAATTTTAACTATGAGTATATCTTTTTGCACTGATTTTGCCTTAATTTCCAGCTGGCATGGTCCCTTCTTCTTTGCAACATGTAAATATAATGGAAATAGAGATATAAATTAGCAGGCATCTATAAATATTCAGCATAAATTGCCATTTTATTTTATGAGCGTATGATGTCAAATACACATATAGTTTGGCTGTTGGAGATGCTACAGCCATAGGATATCTCATTACTTTCCTTCCACCAACACTGACTAAAGGCTGGTGCTTCGCCCAAAGACTCGTTGGTTATGATGTAGGCACAACTAAATATAGGTTCAAGTCTAATGAGTGACTAATCTTACGTGGAATGATAAGTCTCTGATAAAAGATAGTCATTCAATAAAGCTCAAAGAAACCCCAGCCCTAGACATGAACTGCATAACAGTGTCATCTTTGGGATTTTACCTCCACACATTTAATAGATGTGGAGACACAATGCTTATTGCATCTGAGTGCGTCTAAGATTTGAAATTGGTGAAAATACGATATTCAAATGTAGTTGCGGATTATCTAGCTAACATTGGTTAAGCAATATGTTCAAGTTATGTCCTTTGAGACATGTCCTGAACGATTGTCAAATAGATGTAACATTTGCAGAGTTAACCTATTGGATTGTCAAGTAACCCGTCCAAGTATTTTTAAATATATTTTTACTTAAACAATTAGATGCTTATTTGTTAAACTCTATTTTTAAATATGTATGAAAATAACATACAAAAATATGAAAATACGTTTAATGATGATTCCAATGATTGGCAGTTTGTATTGTAATGTTTATAATTTATTCTATAAGCATGTCCGAAAAAATTGATTTTTTACTTCTAAGTTATTTCTACACTTTATATTTCTGTATAGTGATTGTATGCATAACATCGATAATAACAAATTATTGATAAGACACAATTTTCTTGGGTCACCTATCATAATCGGTGAGCACGTAATATCGCCACCATCTACCCACATTAACATAAACATACTGATATGACACATTTTGGTTGTTATATATTATGATCAACCATTAAGAGTACATTAGTTGGATGGCTAGAGGTAAGAATACAAACCAGTATTGTCCAAGGCTTTTGTCTTAGTCTTTTATTGCCAAAGGACGCCGCATGCAATCTTATCATATCGTCACCAACCTGAAGCATTGTGCCTCAAAAGTACTTTGCTTTTCAACTGAGTAGAGAACAATATACATGTTTTTCTAGCGAGTCATACTTCTCTCTTTCCTAGTACCAAGGTGTCTCCCTAAATTAAAAAACTGTCTAGAGAAGGTGACTAACTCAATTTAAAGAGGATTGTAATCTTTTTAGGAGAAATTCAAGAAGCAAGTTAAATAAATTTAGTGATCAATTTTAATTTTTAATTAATATTATTGCATAAAAATCTCCTCTCTTGGAATTAAGACAACTCAAAAAAATCCAACACACAATAAAATATAGCCATACAAATTATTACGCAACACACATTTTTTGATAATATTAAAGCTTTATCAAAACATTGCTATATTCATATTGAATAATTGCCAAACTCAAGATGAATAAAAATCCAACTATCAACCATAATAAACTCTATAAATTCGTCATGTATATTATTATCTCTAATGTTAATCTTGAGGTGGATGTTAATGATAGTACCGAAAATAACATATTGGTCAACATTGTTGATAATTTTACTGACAAGATACCATTGTGAGTGGGACAAAATAAGTAAGTTATACTGAAACACTTATTGGACTTTCAATGTGTTCTACATAATTTAAATATAAAATTGGATGATCTATCCAATGGAAACAATTCCTTTTTACACATCTATACTTTCATGTATTTTGGGGCATGTAAATTTGACGGAAAGAAATCATATTTTGTTCATTGCATTAAGACAAAATTTTACCTAAAGTGAAATACTAATGTAATAGTGAGCTTCTAGTTTATTTTTTGGATAATAAATGTTTTTTACTAAAAAAATTACACAAGATTAAATAGGAAAACATCTAGAAATGCAAACATTCATGGTCCAAGGAAGGAAACCATTTCTTAAACATCATAGCTTCTCCATAGGGCCTCCCAAGAAGGTAAATCTATAGGTCCTCATTAAATGGAAACAAAGCAACCATGATGTATCCTAGCAAAGTAAATAAAAAATGTAATAGTGTTGTATTTTTTAGCAATTACAAGCTCCAAGACTCCATGAAGCACACAGAACAAAAAATATCATCGGCTACGACAAAGAACTCTTCGGCTGAGGGAGTCCTGGATTAGGGGGTCCTCAGACAGTCGGACTATATGCTTATGCCGGACTTTTGGACTATGAAGATACAAGATTGAAGACTTCGTCCCGTGTGTGGATGGGACTCTCCTTTGCGTCAAAGGCAAGCTTGGCAATTCGGATATGTAGATTTCCTTCTCGGTAACAGACTCTGTGTAACCCTAGCCCCCTCCAGTGTCTATATAAACCGGAGGGTTTAGTTCGTAGGACAACAACAATAATAATCATAGGCAAGTGAGGGAGTCCTGGACTAGGGGGTGTCCGGATAGCCGGACTATAATTATCTGCCGGACTCCAAGACTACGAAGATACAAGATTGAAGACTCTGTCCCGTGTCCGGATGGGACTTTCCTTGGCGTGGAAGGCAAGCTTGGCAATACAGATATGTAGATCTCCTACCATTGTAACCGACTCTGTGTAACCCTAGCCTCCTCCGGTGTCTATATAAACCGGAGGGCTTTAGTCCGTAGGACAACATACATTACAACAATCATACCATAGGCTAGCTTCTAGGGTTTAGCCTCCTTGATCTCGTGGTAGATCCGCTCTTGTACTACCAATATCATCAACATTAATCAAGCAGGACGTAGGGTTTTACCTCCATCAAGAGGGCCTGAACCTGGGTAAAAACATCGTGTCCCTCGTCTCCTGTTACCATCCGCCTAGACGCACAGTTCGGGACCCCCTACCCGAGATCCGCCGGTTTTGACACCGACAGCAAGCTTCTAGGGTTTAGCCTCTACGATATCGTGGTAGATCAACTCTTGTAATACTCATATCATCAAGATCAATCAAGCAGGAAGTAGTGTATTACCTCCATCGAGTGGGCCCGAACCTGGGTAAACATTGTGTCCCCCGCCTCCTCTTACCATTAGCCTTAGATGCACAGCTCGGGACCCCCTACCCGACAACCGCCGGTTTTGACACCGATATTGGTGCTTTCATTGAGAGTTCCACTGTGTCGTCACCATAAGTCTTGATGCATCCTTTAATCATCTACAGTGGCGCGATCCAGTGTGAGGTTTTCCTCCCCGGACAAATCTTCGTATTCGGCGGCTTTGCACTACGGGCCAACTCGCATGGCCATCTGGAGCAGATCGATAGCTATGCCCCTGACCATCAGGTCAGGATTGGAAGCCTGTATTACACTGCTGACATCCGCGGAGACTTGATCTTCGATGGATTCAAACCCATAACAAGTAATCCCAACAGTCACGATGATCATGACTTAAATCTGTCATCGGACGCTTTTCAGGAGATCACACCTGCAGTTGTCCCGGCTTTAAAGCCTGAGAAGACCGTGCCACCCGAGGACAGGTGGATGGACCCCGCCACGGAGACTGCACACTCAGCGGCGATAGAGCTGAACACAAACTCTGCCTCCAATGAGGTCTGTGTCTTCGGACCCTCCGACTCGTCTTCGACCAGGGGCTCCAAACCGCGTGCACCCTGATTCCGAGGTCTACCACGATCCTTATACTGGCAAGCAGTCCCTCATACTCTGTAGTGTTGTTTGTTGATCTCTCCTGGGAAAGTGCATCTGGACCACGTACTTGAGGCTTTCGCAGGTGGGCGCGACAAGTAGCACACTAGCACCGGCGCCTTGCAGCGAGAAAGCCCAGTCAAAGTACATAATCCAATCACGGCTCGCTTCCTTGCCGGGGAGAGAGGTCTCTAGAATTTCTTCGTCAGGCATTGAGGTCCATTCGGCAATGAACTCCGCCAAGGCTCTGCTCTGAATTGTCGAACTGCTTTCAAACCTGACACCAAAGCTTGACAGTTCCAACGGCCACTACACAATCCTTCCGGTTGCATCTAGGTTGTGCAAGATCCATTGCAACGGGAAGCGAGTGAGGATGGTGATCCCATGTGCCTGAAAATAGTGATGGAGCTTCCTCGAGGCCATAAGAAGGCCCAAGAGCACATTTTGCACACCAGAGTATCTTGATCTAGCCCCCTGCAAGAGGGAGCTGACAAAGCAGACTCGGTGCTGCATTATCTTCTTCTGTATCACTTCGCTTGCTTGCGCAGATCCTATCTTGCCGGCACCAGACTCTACCGGTGAAGGCTCCGGCTCATCGTTTGACAGCCTTGCCACTACCGCTGCTTCTTTTTCAACTTCTCTTTGCGCTACTAGTGCAACACTGACCACTTGATTCGTTCCTGTTAGATATAGTAGCAACGGCTCTTGTAGTTTAGGTGCGACTAGTATTGGCGTAGAGGAGAGGTACCTTTTCAAATCTTCCAGCGCCGCCTCCGCTTCTGGAATTTCATTGGACCTTCCTTTTTCAAGATCTTGAAAAAGGGCAGGGAGCGCTTAGTAGATTTGTAGATGAACCTACTCAGAGCAGCAACATAGCAAACAAGCCTACGCACGTCTTTAACTCGTCTTGGCGCCTTAATCAGCTCGACCGCCATGATCTTATCGGGATTTGCTTCAATCCAGCACTGAGACACAAAGAACCTGAGAAGTTTGCCGGATGGGACACCAAACACACACTTCTCAAGGTTGAGCTTGAGATTGATCATGCACAAATTTGCAAATGTTTCTTCCAGATCTTGCACGAGTGTTGCTTTGTCCTTGGTTTTGACCACTATGTCATCCATGTAAGCTTCCATATTTCTATGTAGTTGGGGCTCAAAACCAATTTGGACTGCTCGGGCACATGTTGAACCAGCGCTTTTCAACCCCAAAGGCATTCGTATAAAACAATACGTACCACATCGGGTGATAAACGCGGTCTTCTCTTCATCTTCCTTTATAATGAAGTTTTGTTGGTACACTGAGTAGGCATCGAGGAACGATAGCTGGTCACACTCGGCAGGGGAGTCCACTATCTGGTCAATGCGCGGCAATGGGAAAGGATCCTTTGGACAGTCTTTATTGATATCTGTATAATCAATGCACAACCTCCATTTCCCATTTGCCTTGCGCACGTCTGGATTGGCCAACCATGTCGGGTGGAGCACTCCTCTAACCAAGCCTGCCGCTTCCAACTTCCTAATCTCTTCAGTGATGAACTCTTGCCGCTCCAAGGCTTGCTTCCTGACCTTCTGCTTGATGGGCCGCTCATGAGGACAGACAGCAAGGTGGTGCTCAATCACCTCCCTGGGAACGCCGGGGATGTCAGGCTTGCCGGGCAAACACATCGACATTCACCCACAGGAAGGCGACGAGCGCGCTTTCCTATTTGCTGTAAATGGTGGAGCTTATGGTAAAAGCTCTGCCCCTGCCGCCATCCTTGACGGGCACCCTCTTGGTTTCTGGTGGTGCTGCCTTGGATTTCTTGCTCTTGCCAGTGGATCTCTCTAGCACGTCCTCATCGGGAACGCAACACTCCGAGGAGGCGCGTTTGCCGGAGTGGGTGTAAGTGGCCTTGCCGGGGCCAGAAGTCTTGCCGGTCTTCTTCCCCTCAAGAGCTCCAGCGGCAGGAGAAACTGCTTTGGAGGCAGGTGCTACAGGTACCTCCCGGTAGAGTTGGTCGGCACAGATGAGCACATATTTCTTGTCGCAGCCGACAATGATGATACTCATTGGGCCGGGCATCTTCAGCATGTTGTAAGCGTGGTGTGACACTGCCATAAACTTGGCCAATGCTAGACGGCTAAGGATCTCGTTATACGGCAACGGAATTTCGGCGACATCAAAAACGATCTTCTCTGTCCTGTAGTTCAGGGCACCACCAAATGTGACTGGTAGTGTGATCTTCCCCTTAGGTTGGCTTCTCCCCGGAGTGATCCCTTGAAACGTGCCCGTTTCTTCGAGATCTCCTTCAGGAATTTGCAACCGCTTGATCACCTTGGGCGACATCAAGTTCAAACCAGGCCCACCACCCACTAACATTTTTGTCACTCTACGGTTGCGAATTGTTGGTGAAACCAACAATGGCACGCACCCGACCGCGGTTGTGCAATCAGGGTGATCCTCGGCGTAAAAACTGATAGGCATGTTGGACCATTTCAGTAGCTTCTAGGCATCGATCGTCTGCACCTTGCATTAATCTCGCGCGCCCACTGTTTAAGTTGGCGGTGAGAAGAACGCAACGAGGAGCCTCCATCAATGCACATGACTTTCGTGGCTTTCTGAAACTCGTGCTCGATGGACTCGTTGTCGTCGTCACGACCATCATCCCTCTTTCTTGTTGCTGCGTCGAGCAGGCCTCTCTTGTTGCTTGTCTTTGCCGCGGTGGCCTCCACGGCCACCACGCTCCTTACCAGACCCCTCAGCACCATCTTGGCCCTTCTCCTTGTCTCTTCTTTCATACTCAGATTTCTGCCTCTCCACAAGGTACTCTACTTGCTGGCAGTTTTGGAAGTCATGGCTTGTGGTGCGATGGATCATGCAATATTTCTTGTCGGAGCCCTCCGGCTTGTCGGCAGCCGCCAAGACCTGACAGGTGTCGCACCTCGCAATCTCCTTGTCGGGGTCGTCAACCTTGGCCTTCTTGGTGGCGCCGGGGTTACCAGATTCCTCAACGGCGAGCATAGTCTTGCCCTTGTGCTTTCTATTGCATCATCGGCCCTTCTTTGCCAGGGGGATGACGTCTTCATCTCCAGAGTCGCTTCCCGCGTCGGCGTCTTCACCGGGGTACTTCCTTCCTTCTTCAGCTCGAGCACATCTGTCGGCCAGAACATAAAGCTCGGCAACTTTCGTAACTTTGTTCATCGCAAGCTATTCATGCATATTATCGTTGCGCATGTTCTGATGAAACACGTTGATGACAGCGGCAGGATGAATATCCGAGGTGTTGTATTGCACATGGCTGAATCTTTGTATGTTTTTGCAAGCACTCGCCATCCTTCTAGGGGATGAGATGCAAATCACTTGCCGGGCCAGGAGCTATGTGGCCCCCAGTAAAGGCGCCAACAAACTCGTGGCACAGATCCGACCAAAAGAGATGGAATCTACTGGCAAGTGCATCAACCACGACCCGACATTGGGCTTGAGCACTAACGGGAAGTAGTTCGCGAGCACCTTGTCGTCCCAAGCCCCGGCAGCTTGCATCACAATGGTGTAAACTCTCGGGAACTCGGACGGATGAGTTTTTCCGTCGTACATCTCCGGACCTCTGGTTTTAACGTGTGGGTAGTGGGCCACTGGAACTACCGCAGCTCACGGGTAAATGCTGGACAGGTTATTGTGTAGGGCAAGTCACAAGAATCCCTCGGTGCAGGCCTATACGCAATGGACCCTTCACGCCTATCAAATTGATGGCGCACTTCCCGTTGCCGATTGATGGTAGTTCGAGCGTCCACCTTGAGTCGTTTCTGAAGAACTTGACGTTGGTCGTGACGAGCTCGTGGACCGGTCGATGCCATGGATATGTCATCACGGGCGTTGACCCGACGAGCTGGCGTCCGCTGC
Organism: Triticum dicoccoides; assembly: GCF_002162155.2. Taxonomy (NCBI): domain Eukaryota; kingdom Viridiplantae; phylum Streptophyta; class Magnoliopsida; order Poales; family Poaceae; genus Triticum; species Triticum dicoccoides. The sequence continues at coordinate 85,576,321 of NC_041391.1, forward strand.
TGTCGCTGTTGAGGGGAGTGCACCATGGTTGCGGCACCTCCAACCCTTCCACTGCCGGCGCGCACCGGTGATACGTCTCCAACGTATCTATAATTTTTATTGTTCCATGCTATTATATTACCCGTTTTGGATGTTTATGGGCTTTACTTTACACATTTATATCATTTTTGGGACTAACCTACTAACCGAAGGCACAACCTCAATTGCTGTTTTTTTTGCCTATTTCAATGTTTCGAAGAAAAGGAATATCAAACAGAGTCGAGACGGAATGAAACCTTCGGGAGCGATCTTTTTGGAACAAATGCCAACCTGGAGACTTGGAGTGGACGTCAAGCAACGAGCGAGGCGGCCACGAGGGTGCCCTGCGCGCCCCCCCACCCTCGTGGTCCCCTCGAGCATCCACCAACCTACTTCTTCCTCCTATATATACCCACGTACCGCAAACCATCAGAACGGACCACGAAAACCTAATTCCACCGCCACAACCTTCTGTATCCGCGAGATCCCATCTTGGAGCCTTCGTCGATGCTCCGTCGGAGGGGGAATCGACCATGGAGGGCCTCTACATCATCACCAAGGCCTCTCCTATGAGTTGTGAGTAGTTTACTACAGATCTTCGGGTCCATAGTTATTAGCTAGATGGATTCTTCTCTCTCTTTGAATCTCAATACACAGTTCTCCTCGATCTTCTTGGAGATCTATTTGATATAACTCTTTTGGCGGTGTGTTTGTCAAGATCCAATGAATTGTGGGTTTATGATCAAGTTTATCTATGAGAAATATTTGAATCTCCTCTGAATTCTTTTATGTGTGATTAAGTTATCTTTGCAAGTCTCATCGAATAATCAGTTTGGTTTGGCCTACTAGATTGATCTTTCTTGCAATGGGAGAAGTGCTTAGGTTTTGGATTCAATCTTGTGGTGTCCATTCCCGGTGACAGCAGGGGCAGCAAGGCACATATTGTATTGTTGCCATCGAGGATAAAAAGATGGGGTTTATATCATATTGCATGAGTTTATCCCTCTACATCATGTCATCTTTCTTAAGGCGTTACTCTCTTCTTCACGAACTTAATACTCTAGATGCAGGCATGAGTCGGTCAATGTGTGGAGTAATAGTAGTAGATGCATGCAGGAGTCGGTCTACTTATCACGGACGTGATGCCTATATACATGATCATGCCTAGATAATCTCATAACTATTCGCTTTTCTATCAATTGCTCGATAGTAATTTGTTCACCCACCGTAATACTTATGCTGTCTTGAGAGAAGCCACTAGTTAAACCTATGGCGCTCGGGTCTATCTTTTATCATATAAGTTTACCATCTACTTTTATTTGCATCTTTACTTTTCCAATCTATATCATAAAAATACCAAAAATATTTAACTTATCATATTGTCTCTATCAGATCTCACTTTTGCAAGTGGTCGTGAAGGGATTGACAACCCCTTTATTGCGTTGGTTGCGAGGTTCTTGTTTGTTTGTGTAGGTGCATGGGACTTTTGACGAGCCTCCTACTGGATTGATACCTTGGTTCTCAAAAACTGAGGGAAATACTTACGATACTTTGTTGCATCACCCTTTCCTCTTCAAGGAAAACCAACGCAAGCTCAAGATGTAGCAGGAAGTATTTCTAGCACCGTTGCCGGGGAGGTCTTCGCTCAAGTCAAGACATACCAAGTACCCATCACAAACTCATCTCCCCTCGCATTACATTATTTGCCATTTGCCTCTCGTTTTCCTCTCCCCCACTTCACCCTTGCCGTTTTATTTGCCCTCTGTCGGTGTCAAAACCGACGGATCTCGGGTAGGGGGTCCCGAACTGTGCGTCTAGGCGGATGGTAACAGGAGACGAGGGACACGATGTTTTTACCCAGGTTCGGGCCCTCTCGATGGAGGTAAAACCCTATGTCCTGCTTGATTAATATTGATGTTATGGGTAGTACAAGAGTGGATCTACCACGAGATCAAGGAGGCTAAACCCTAGAAGCTAGCCTATGGTATGATTTTTGTAATGTATGTTGTCCTACGGACTAAAGCCCTCCGGTTTATATAGACACCGAAGGAGGCTAGGGTTACACAGAGTCGGTTACAATGGTAGGAGATCTACATATCCGTATTGCCAAGCTTGCCTTCCACGCCAAGGAAAGTCCCATCCGGACACGGGACGGAGTCTTCAATCTTGTATCTTCGTAGTCTTGGAGTCCGGCGGATAATGATAGTCCGGCTATCCGGACACCCCCTAGTCCAGGACTCCCTCAGTAGCCCCTGAACCAGGCTTCAATGACGATAAGTCCGGCGCGCATAATGTTCGGCATTGCAAGGCGGGTTCCTCCCTTGAATAATCCAGAGAAGATCATGAACACCAGGATAGTGTCCGGCTCTGCAAAAATAATTTCCACACTCCACCGCAGAGAGAATAAAATGTACACTTAGCTTAATCTGCTGACGTATTACGCGGCGTGACATCACACCGCCACCAAGCCTTTGTTTGAATCGTTTTTTTACTATACCACCTCAGCACGTTTAGCGAAGCGGTTTCCTTGGCACGTCTTGTCGAAGCAGAGATCTTGTTCCCCTTATTCCGGGATTCTCATCAATACGTGCGTGGGTAACCCAACCGTTCCCATCGCCACGCCTCCTCTATCGAAGGTGAATCCCAAACGGTCACGGAGACGGCTCTTGGTATTTTTCCTCTTTATAAGGGGACCAAGGTTTGTTCTTCAATCTCGCATCGAATCTCTTCCTCGCTCTCAGTTCCAACACCCAGAGCCTCAGATTCGAGCGCTTCGGATCCTCAACCATGTCCGGCTCCGACCTCCAGGGCCGGTGGATGCCCTCCTCCGTCACAGAGGAGGACATATTGAAGTTACGTGAGGCCAAGTACCTGGCCTACGAGGTTTCGCACAGGTTGCCTGCCCAAGGGCAGGCCGTGCCCGCCCCCGAGCCCGGTGAGTTCGTTGTCTTTGTATCCCACCTCCGTCGGGGTTTTGGCTTCCCGACGGACCCCTTTGTGAGAGGGCTCATGTTCTACTATGGGCTGGATTTTCACGACTTGACTCCGGAGTCCATCCTCCACATCTCCGCATTCATTATCGTCTGCGAAGCCTTCCTCCGCGTCACTCCCCACTTCGGCCTATGGCTGAAGACCTTCAAGGTGGAGCCGAAGATGATCGGGGGGCGTCAAGCGGAGTGTGGCGGGGCGGCCATAAGCAAAAAGGCCGATGCCCCGTGGCCCGAGGGCTCCTTCCAAGAGGAACTCGGACTGTGGCAGCAGGAGTGGTTCTATATTACCGCTCCAAAGGGCAACAGGCAAAAGCCGCCGCCTTTATTCCGCCCGGGACCTCCACGCCAACTGATGTCGTGGGTCAACCAAGGGCTCAATTGGGGGCCGTCCGAAGACGTGCCCTCACTGCAGGGCCGGATTCGAGACCTCCAATCGAGGGAGATCGACCTGATCGTGGTGATGCAGGTTATGTTAATCAGGAATCTTCTGCCCTGCAAACGCCGTCCTCTCCGTCTATGGGAGTTCAACCCAGAGGGACCTCGGATTCTCCAACACTTTATGGGTGCGACACCCGTGGAGATGTACAAATTGTTCTTCGGACCGCAGGTGGCGTGTCCGGAATTAGCTGAGGACGCAGGCCTAAGCCGCAATCGCCCGGATACTCAGGTAAAAAGCTCAGAGTCCGGACATTTTGTTTATATGCCTTTCTAGAGTTTGCCTCCTGACCCATTATTTTTCACAAGAATGGGTGGCGCAATCAAGGCTGATAAGGTGTCCAGCCCCCCTCCCAGAGACCGCACTGGAGCCCGTGCTGGTCAGAATGCTGGAGGTTGCACCCACAGAAGGGGGCGAAGGGAAAAATAGAGGAGCTAATATTTCGCCCAAAGGGGCGACTGAAGAGGGGGGAACCAAGAACCCCTCCCTTCAAGGGGAGAAGAGGACCGCCTCCGAAGATCCGGAGGCCAAAGCCCCTAAGCGTGGGAAGAGATCTTCACCGGGGGGTCCGGCGTCCGGAGGGAATCCGGACGCACAATCATCGCCAAAGGATCAGCCCTCCAGCGAGCCGTGAGTATGAAAGAGGGAGTTAATTAGTAAGGAAATACCTTCATTTGTGCTTCTGTGGGTAACCGAAATATTTATATTGCAGTTCGGATCTGCAGCCTTCTTAGATGAGTTCATCTTTGGGGGACCTTCTTCCGGAGATGATGGAGAGCGAAACGCCTCCGTCTGCAGCGCCGTCAGATAAGGCGGGCGAGCCTGAAGTATCGTCACGGAGGGTATCCCCGAGTCCGGAGGGGCCAGAGAGCTCGGCACCCACTAGTATCCGGCCGGGAGAACTGAAGAATCTGCTTGAGAGGGCGTCCATTTCAGAAGATCACCGTTCGTTGATGCGTATGGTGATTGGAAGGATTTCGTCCGCCGAGAGCGGATTGCGTAATGCCGCCATGAGTTTGCTGGCGGGATTTGAGGTATGCGAGAATGACGCACCCCTTTGTCTTTTAACAGTTTTGCACATAAAAATGTGCCATGTATAGATAGTAGCCCCTGGGACTGGGTAGGTTGTCGGAAACGACAGCGTGCCAAGGATCAAAATCGCCAGTAATGAATGTCGTCGTTCCTATGCAGGTGGCGGATAGTCCGAGGGCTAGCCGGACTAGTGGGTTTGTCGAGTTAAATCGGCAACTTGACTTGGCAGATGCGAACATCGCACTTGTCAACCGGCGACTTGATGAGTCGCAAGGTAAATGAGTTCTCCGCAGTCGCTTTATGAAGGGGGTCGAAGCCCTCCTCTGATAAATTATATGCTGTTTGTACAGACGGTGCTGCTGCTGTGGAGAGCCTCCGGGCCGAACTTGCTCTAGCTAAGGAGCAAGCCCGAAGGAGTGATGCGTCTGCCTCGAGGGCGGCCGAGGAGTTGAAAGCCGAAAAGGCTGCGCACTGCCTAAGCAGGGCAGAGGTGGCCGAATTGGCCATCAAAGTAAAGGATGCTGCCGACCGCAATGAGGCTCTTGAAAAGGAGCACTTATCGGAGCGGGAAGACCTGAAGAAGGCCACCGCCGAAGCCAAGGATTTCCGCTCTGCAATGCGGGCTATGAAGGAGGAACTGCGCCAGGCCGGAGATATCGTGGCTGGCAAGCCTTTTCTACTGCGCCGCCGGTTTATGGATGGAAAGTATGCTCAATTTGAGCGGCTGTGGAGTCCGGAGGATCCGTATATGGACTTAGCTGCAAGTGCGGCCGATGCCGTTAAGCATTTCCGGAGCCAGAAGGATCACAAGACGGAAGAGCTATATTGGTCTCAATTCCACAGTCCGGATCACTCACTTCCGTTGACAGACCGGTTGGCTGAATGGGCCGAGCTAAATAGATTGTCTGGACTTGCCATGACTGACATCGTGGCCCATGTCTGGCCAGAGAGGCCCAAGGCGACGAGCTACTTCGGCTTACTGCAGCAATTCCTTGGAGCGGTGCCGCATATAAAGGAGATGAAGCGGTCGGCCTGCATCGAGGGCGCGTGGATGGCTCTTGCACGTGTGAAGGCGCATTGTTCGGAGATGGATGCCACCGCTGTTGTCGCCCAGGGTTCGGATGAAAGCCGGCTCCTTGCCGAGCACTACTTCGGGGAAGTTATGCGTGGCGCTCGTGTATTAGAGTCGCAGTGCTCGAAAAATGTCACGTTCAAATGAACGTATTAGCTTGTAAATCGATGATTATGTTTATAACTGCTTTTTATACTTGTGCGCCCCAAGTAGTAAAACTTCTCCTGTTCGGCCGTTTATGTATACTTTTGTATAACTTGAAAGATGGCAGTCTTCGGCTTCAGCCCCCACGCACAAGGTGCGGGGGTGTTCGCAAAAATAGCGCGTTTTCACACTTAATCCGACGTCTCGGTCCTGTTTTAAGGAGGTGGTAGCGTAGCGAACGAGGCAATCCGGACTATAACGCTTTATCACTTTCACTTAGCCAGTGGAGCTCGAGGGTGGGGCTACGACATAGCCCCTTGTGGCACCGCACTTCTCGGAAGTCGGAGCGCATATGTGCCTGACCGGGAAACGGTCCTTCGTCAAAGCAGGGAATTCTAAACATTCCGATAGTCGATCGAGTGGTTGACCAGTCTCTCGCTGTATCATGACAGTCAGTTTTCGGCTTTCTCTACTGAGGTGCTCGCCCAGCCGAACTGGGGCACAATCGCAGTAGTTCTCCTGGTGCCGCGTTAGCCGATGATACGGAACGTAAGGCAGCAAAACACAGGAGCCGGGCAAACCCAACATTTGACCAAAGACATGATTCGGAGCTGATGCATATAATGCCTAACTCGAGACGCCGAACACTCCCTAAGGTGTTCGGTCTTCATAACAATGGGCAGAACGATGCCCTAAGCCCCTAGTGTCAAGGTACGGGCATGGTCTTCTGACGCGGCCGATGCCAAAGCGTCAGGCTCCGCTTTGGCTATAAGAAGAAACCAAGGGAGAATAACAACAAGAGACAGTAAAAAAGGTTTACGCAGGGTCTTAATCTGAAAAGAATCCTCGCAACGGTTCCCTACTGCACGTCTACGACTGTGTCTCCATTGCGCCGTTTATCTTGGAATGGTGTGCATGTTGTTCATCTGTAGAAAGAGAGGAACGTTTAGTTCGAAAACAAATCGTGCGAAAAATATGTGTAAAACAAGAAATATAAATAATTAAAGTGGGGTTTGTATGAACCCGCGGTTTGTTTGTGCGCGCAGCCCCCTGTGAAGGTGTATGCGGCTAGGGAGCCCCTAGCCTGCTGAAGCAGGATTCGTCTATCCGAGTCCGGGGTCTTTAAGTGACCCTCGCACTGAAATGACGCCACGTGGACCGGGCATCTTGAGTGTAAGAGACGCGTAATGCGGTATGTCGTTGAGGCGGAAAAAGCCTTTCGTCCCAAGAGCGCTTGATATTCACTTTCAAATGGGACGATGTGGAAAATTAATTTTTCTCGTCGAAAATTGTTCGGTGATCCGAACACGATTTCTAGTAATACGGAGCCTGTGCACTTGGCGTAAGGGCCTGGCGTCACTCCTTTGAAGGAAGTGCGGCTGTGTCGGATTTTTGCAGGGTTTATCCCCATCCTACGGATTGTTTTTGAATACAGCAGGTTTAAGTCGCTGCCTCCGTCCATTAGGACGTTAGTAAATTGTAGTCCGTCTATTATGGGATTCAATATCAGGGGAGTCTGTCCCGTGTTTCGAACGCTTCTGGAATAGTCCAGGTGGTCAAAAGTGATTGGTTTTTGATATCCAATCTCTACGGTCTGCTGGGTTGGACCGCGCGAAGCTCTTTTTAGAAAGTGCCGCACTATTTTTCCGTATTATCATATGAAGTGAGTTTACTGCTTTGACCCCTTGTGGGAAAGTCTTTTGTTTTCCGGTGCTCTGCTGGTGGGGTTTATCGTCTTCGCTGGACGCGTCGAGCCCCTTGTGTTCGGCGTTTAGTCGGCCGGACTGTTTAAAAACCCAACAATCCCAGTGGGTGTGATTTGTAGGCCTTCCGGGCGTACTGTGGATTTGACATATCCGACCCAAAATCTTGTTTAAGTTGGACAATTCGTCGCTGTCATCCTTTAGAGGTTGTGTTTTGTTGTTGGGCCGCGAGCTTTGGAATCCGGCGTTGACTGCCGTGCTCTTTGGGCTTTTCTCTTTATTCCGGCGCTGCTCTTTTTTGCATCGTGATTTTCCGTTTCCATCTCTTATCTCGGATGTACTTGGGTCGCTGGTGCTGCATCTTGCTAGCCAGCTATCCTCTCCCGCATAGAAGCGGGTCATGAGGCTTGTTAGTGTGGATATTGTCCTCGGTTTCTATTGACCGAGGTGCCTGGCGAGCCATTCGTCTCAGACATTGTGCTTGAAAGCTGCTAAGGCTTCGGCGTCCGGACAGTCGACTATTTGGTTCTTTTTGGTAAGAAACCTGTTCCAGAATTTCCGCGCTGACTCTCCGGGCTGTTGAGTTATATGACTTAGATCATCTGCATCTGGAGGACGGACATAAGTCCCTTGAAAATTTGCTCTAAACGCGTCCTCAAGCTCTTCCCAACTTCCAACAGTGTTTTCTAGGAGGCTTTTAAGCCAATGACGGGCTGGGCCTTTGAGCTTGAGGGGTAGGTATTTTATGGCGTGGAGATCATCTCCTCTGGCCATGTGTATATGTAGTATATAATCTTCTATCCAGACTCCAGGGTCTGTTGTTCCATCGTAGGCCTCTAGGTTTATGGGTTTAAACCCTGCTGGGAATTCATGGTCCAGCACCTCATTGGTGAAACATAGTGGGTGTGCAGCGCCCCTGTATTTTTGTGTGCCGCTATCGTCGGACACTTGACGTTTGCCTTGCTTCTTGGGGCCTTCTCCTTTAGCCCGTAGATGGACCTGGCTAGGCTATCTATCCTTCCAAGTTCGTTGGTTGATTTATGTGTGGCGCCGCTGTCAGAATTTGGCCTGTCATCTGGCCGTCTATCCAACCAGGCAGCCCCTTTATTTTTGGACGGTGGAGGCTCTATGGCTTCCTCATCGAATTCCGGTAACAGCTTGCACTTCGGGTAGCTCTTTTATTGGTGGCCGTTGCCGTACTTATCTGCGGTTTTGAGCACTTTGCTCCATCTCATTCTGAGTGTGTCTTCCGCTGTTTTGAGCCTCCGTTTTTCCTTCTTCAGGCTACTTGCAGTACTGACGAGTCTTTTCCGAAGGTTCTTGCTCTCTAGCGGCGTGTCCGGCATGAGGTCGTCCGGACTGTTGTTTTCACCGGGCCGGGACTGATTATCTGACTCGTCATGTTCGGACTTTTGCTTATTTGCATGTTCGTCGTCCACTTGTGAGCCCTGACGTATTGCGGGCTCCTTGGGAGCGTTGTTGTCGTCGAGGCGGGACTTAGGGCGGCGTCTGCGCCGCCGTTTTGGTCGTTTATTGGCGGGGTCATCTTCTGCCGCGGCCCGTTGGTCCTCGTTATCGCTCTCCTTTGGGGTGTCCACCATATATATGTCATGTGACGAGGTAGTCCTCCCGTGCCTCATAGGCTCTGTTTCTTGTTCGTCTCCAGCATTGTCGTCTATTCCGTCGATGTCTTCGGAGTCATAGTCTAGCATGTCGGTTATGTCGTCGACAGTGGCTACAAAGTGGGTGGTGGGTGGGCTCTGAATTTCTCTGTCGTCCGTACCCCAACCATCCTGGCCATAGTCCGGCCAGGACTCTCCTGATAACGAGAGATGCTTTAATGAATTTAGGATATCGCCAAAAGGCGAGTATCGGAAGATGTCCGCGGCGGTGAATTCCGTAACCGGCGCCCAATCTGGATCGATTGGTAGGGGCGCGGGAGGTTCGGAGTCCGGCGAGGAGTCCGGCGCCTCAGAATCACGAGTTTCGCAGGGGACAAGATTAGTGTTCGGCTCCATCGTCGTGGATGTTGAAGCCCCCAGGGCGGCGTCTATCCACCGGCCCTCGATCTGGGCGATCGGCTCCGGGCTAATGGCTGAAGCGGATCCGTGTGCGGCCACCAAGGCACTGTTCGATGGCAGAGCTAGATCATGCCCATCGTCACAGTGCGGCGCGCTTGGCTGTGGCTCGAGTCCGTCGAAGATCAAGTCTCCGCGGACATCGGCCGTGATGTTTAAGCTTCCGAATCTGACCTGACGGCCAGGGGCGTAGCTTTCGATCTGCTCTAGATGGCCAAGTGAATTGGCCCGCAGTGCGAAGCCGCCGAATACGAAGATCTGTACAGGGAGAAAAGTCTCACCCTGGACAGCATTGTTGGTTGAAGATGCCATCAAGCCTATCGGTGACGACACAGAGGAACTCTCAATGAAAGCACCAATGTCGGTGTCAAAACCGGCGGATCTCGGGTAGGGGGTCCCGAACTGTGCGTCTAGGCGGATGGTAACAGGAGACGAGGGACACGATGTTTTTACCCTGGTCGGGACCTCTCGATGGAGGTAAAACCCCTACGTCCTGTTTGATTAATATTGATGATATGGGTAGTACAAGAGTGGATCTACCACGAGATCAAGGAAGCTAAACCCTAGAAGCTAGCCTATGGTATGATTGTTGTAATGTATGTTGTCCTACGGACTAAAGCCCTCCGGTTTATATAGACACCGGAGGAGGCTAGGGTTACACAGAGTCGGTTACAATGGTAGGAGATCTACATATCCGTATTGCCAAGCTTGCCTTCCACGCCAAGGAAAGTCCCATCCGGACACGGGACGGAGTCTTCAATCTTGTATCTCCGTAGTCTTGGAGTCCGGCGGATAATGATAGTCCGGCTATCCGGACACCCCCTAGTCCAGGACTCCCTCACCCTCTCTTTCCCAATCTCCTCTCTCTCTTTCGCTTGCCCTTTTGTTTGCTTGTGTGTTGGATTGCTTGTCACGATGGTGCAAGATAATACCAAACTGCGTGACTTTTCCAATACCAACGATAATGACTTCCTTAGCAATCCGATTTCTCCTCTTAATGATGTTGAGTCTTGTGAAATCAATGTTGCTTTGTTGAATCCTGTTATGAAAGATCAATTCTCCGGCCTTCCTAGTGAAGATGCCCCTACCGATCTAAACAACTTTGTTTATTTGCGTGAGATGCAAAAGAAGACAGATACGGATAACGATATTGTTAAATTGAAGTTATTTCCTTTTTCACTTAGAGATCGTGCAAAAGTTTCGTTTTCGTCTTTGCCTAAAAATAGTATTGATTCATGGAATAAGTGCAAAGATGCTTTTAACTCTAAGTATTTTCCTCCCGCTAAGATCATCTCTCTTAGGAACGATATTATGAATTTTAAACAACTTGATCATCAGCATGTTGCCCAATCTTGGGAAAGAAAGAAATTAATGATTAGCAATTGCCCTACTCATGGTTTGAACTTATGGATGATCATACAAAATTTTCATGCCGGATTGAATTTTGCTTCTAAAAATCTTTTAGATCCGTCCGCGGGAGGCACTTTTATGGAAATCACCTCAGGAGAAGCTACTAAACTCCTTGATAACATTATGGCTAATTATCCTCAATGGCACACCGAAAGATCTACTAGTAAACATTGCATGCTATAGAAATAAATTAATGTTTTGAGTGGAAGATGGATGAACTTATGAAATTGTTTTCTACTAAGAGTGCTCCTATTGGTCCCAATGATATGCCTTTGTCTACTTTGATTGAGAATAATAATGAATCTATGGATGTGAATTTTATTGGTACGAATAATTTTGGTAACAATGCTTATAGAGGAAACTTTAATCGTAGACCGTTCCCTAGTAATTCATCTACTAATTATGGTAATTCATACAACAACTCTTACGGAAATTTTAATAAAATGCTCTCTGATTTTGAGAATAGTGTTAAAGAATTTATGATCTCTCAAAAGAATTTCAATGCTTTGCTTGAAGAAAAATTAATTAAGGTTGATGACGTGGCTAGGAACGTTGATAGACTTTCTCTTGATGTTGATTCTTTGAAACTTAGATCTACTCCTCCTAAGCATGATATCAATGAGTCTCTCAAAGCCATGAGAATTTCCATTTATGAGTGCAAAAAAGAACCGCTAGGTTGCGTGCTAAGAAATATTGCTTTGTAAAAGCGTGTTCTTCTTGTTTCCATGAAAATTATGATGAAGATCTAAAAGTTATTGATGTGTCCCCTATTAAATCTTTGTCTTGCAATATGAATCTTAGTAATGATGGGACTGGAGTTGAGTTAACTTTAGTTAAAAGGCGTCCCAATGATTCGGAGTTTTTAGATCTTGATGCTAAATTTGGTAAAAGTGGGATTGGAGAGGTCAAGACTTTAAATAGCACTAAACCCACTATCTTGGATATCAAGGAATTTAATTATGATAATTGTTCTTTAATAGATTGTATTTCCTTTTTGCAGTCCGTGTTGAATTTTCCTCATGCTTATAGTCAAAATAAAGCTTTTACCAAACATATTGTTGATGCCTTGATGCAATCTTATGAGGAAAATCTCAATTTGGAAGTTTCTATACCTAGAAAACTTTATTATGTGTGGGAACCTACTATAAAGATTAAAATTAAATATCATGAGTGTTATGCTTTGTGTGATTTGGGTGCTAGTGTTTCCACGATTCCGAAAACTTTATGTGATATTGTAGGTTTCCATGATTTTGATGATTGCTCTTTAAATTTGCACCTTGCGGATTCCAACATTAAGAAACCCATGGGAAGGATTAATGATGTTATTATTGATGCAAATAGGAACTATGCGCCCATAGATTTTCTCGTTCTTGATATAGATTGCAATCTTTCATGTCCTATTATTCCTGGTAAACCTTTCCTCAGAACGATTGGTGCAATTATTGATATGAAGGAAGGGAATATTAGATTCCAGTTTCCATTAAGGAAAGGCATTGATCACTTTCCAAGAAATAAAGTGAAATTACCTTATGAATCTATCATGCGAGCTACTTATGAATTGAGTACCAAAGATGGCACTACTTAGATCTATCCTCGCTTTTATACCTAGCTTGGGGCGTTAAACAATAGCACTTGTTGGGAGGCAATCCAATCTTATCTTTGTTTTTTGTTTTTGCTTATGTTTAGTAATAAATATTTCATCTAGCTTCTGTTTAGATGTGTTTTTATGTTTTAATTAGTGTTTGTGCCAAGTAGAACCTATAGGATAACCTACGGTGATAGTTAATTTGATTCTGCTGAAAAACAGGAACTTTGCGCACACGAAAATAATTTTAGTAATTCACCGAAATGCGCTTTTGTGTTGATTATTTTTTCTGTAGATCAATAGACAAATTTCACAGGACTTCCTATTTTGGTAGGATTTTTAGAGTTCCAGAAGTATTCGAGAGTTACAGATTGCTACAGACTGTTCTGTTTTGACAGATTCTGTTTTTCGTGTGTTGTTTGCTTATTTTGATGCATCTATGGCTAGTATCGGTGGGTACGAACCATAGAAAAGTTAGAATACAGTAGGTTTAACACCAATATAAATAAATAACGAGTTAATTACATTACCTTATGTGGTGGTTTTTCTTTCTTGCACTAACGGAGCTTATGAGATTTCCTGTTGAGTATTGTGTTGTGAAGTTTTCAATTGGGTAAAGATTTGATGGACTATGGAATAAGGAGTGGCAAGAGCCTAAGATTGGGGATGCCCATGGTACCCCAAGATATTCAAGGATAACCAAACCCCTAAGCTTGGGGATGCCCCGGAAGGCATCCCCTCTTTCGTCTTCGTCTATCGGTAACTTTACTTGGAGCTATATTTTTATTCGCCACATGATATGTGTTTTGCTTGGAGCATCTTGTATTATATTATTCTTTGCTTTTTAGATTACCACAATCATCCTTTATGTACACACCTTTTGGGATAAACCCACTTCATTGGAATTTATTAGAATACTCAATGTGCTTCACTTATATCTTTTGAGCTAGATAGTTTTGCTCTAGTGCTTCACTTGTATCTTTTAGAGCACGGCGGTTGCTTAATTTTGAAGAAATTGTTGATCTCTCATGCTTCACTTATATTATTTTGAGAGTCTATTATAACAGCATGGTATTTGCTATGGTTATAAAATTGGTCCTAGAATGATGGGCATCCAAGCTGGGTATAATGAAAACTATCATAGAAAGTGAATTGGATGCCATGATCAATTTGATACTTGATAATTGTTTTGAGTTATAGAGGTGGTGATATTAGAGTCATGCTAGTTGGGTACTTATGAATTTTAAGAATACTTGTGTTGAAGTTTGAGATTCCCGTAGCATGCACGTATGGTGAACCACTTCTGTGATGAAGTTGGAGCACAATTTTATTTATTGATTGTCTTCCTTATGAGTGGCGGTCGGGGACGAGCGATGGTATTTTCCTACCAATCTATCCCCCTAGGAGCATGCGTGTAGTACTTTGTTTTCAATGACTCGTAGATTTTTGCAATAAGTATATGAGTTCTTTATGACTAATGTTGAGTCCATGGATTATACACACTCTCACGCTTCCACCATTTGCTAGCCTCTCTTTTGCCGCGCAACTTTCACCGGTACGATACACCCACCATATACCTTCCTCAAAACAGACACCATATCTACCTAATATGGCATTTCCATAGCCATTCTGAGATTTATTGCCATGCAACTTTTCACTGTTCCATTTATATGACACGCATCATCATTGCCATATTGCTCTTTGCATATGATCATGTAGTTGACATCGTATTTGTGGCAAGGCCACCTTCATAATTATTATACATGTTGCTCTTGATTCATTGCATATCCCGGTACACCGCCGGAGGCATTCATATAGAGTCATATCTTGTTCTAAGTATCGAGTTGTAATCTTGAGTTGTAAGTAATAAAAGTGTGATGATCTTCATTATTAGAGCATTATCCCAGTGAGAAAAGGATGATGGAGACTATGATTCCCCCACAAGTCAAGATGAGACTTCGGACTTTAGAAAAAAGGGGGGGCAAATAAAAAAAGGAAAGGACAAATAAAAAATGAGAGAAAAAGAGAGAAGGGACAATGCTACTATCCTTTTTACCACACTTGTGCTTCCAAGTAGCACCATGATCTTCATGATAGAGAGTCTCCTATGTTGTCACTTTCATATACTAGTGGGATTTTTTCATTATAGAACTTGGCTTGTATATTCCAATGATGGAATACCTCAAATTGCCCTAGGTCTTCGTGAGCAAGTGTGTTGGATGCACACCCACTTAGTTTCTTTTGTTGAGCTTTCATACATTTATAGCTCTAGTGCATTCATTGCATGGCAATCCCTACTCACTCACATTGATATCTATTAATGGGCATCTCCATAGCCCGTTGATACGCCTAGTTGATGTGAGACTATCTTCTCCTTTTTGTCTTCTGCAAAACCATCATTCTATTTCACATATAGTGCTATGTCCATGGCTCACGCTCATGTATTGTGTGAAAGTTGAAAAAGTTTGAGATTACTTAAGTATGAAACAATTGCTTAGCTTCTCATCGGGGTTGTGCATGATTAAATACTTTGTGTGATTAAGATAGAGAAACAGCCAGACTATATGATTTTGTAGGGATAACTTTCTTTAGCCATGCTATTTTGAGAAGACATAATTGCTTTATTAGTATGCTTGAAGTATTACTATTTCTTATGTCAATATGAACTATTATTATGAATCATTTAGATCTGAACATTCATGCCACAATAAAGAAAATTACATTGAGAATTATGCTAGGTAGCATTCCACATCAAAAATTCTATTTTTATCATTTACCTACTCGAGGACGAGTAGGAATTAAGCTTGGGGATGATTGATACGTCTCCAACGTATCTATAATTTTTTATTATTCCATGCTATTATATTACCCGTTTTGAATGTTTATGGGCTTTACTTTCCACTTCTATATCATTTTTGGGACTAACCTACTAACCGGAGGCCCAACCCGAATTGTTTTTTTTCCTATTTCAGTTTTTCGAAGAAAAGGAATATCAAACGGAGTCCAAACGGAATGAAACCTTCGGGAGCGATCTTTTTGGAACAAATGCCAACCTAGAGACTTGGAGTGCATGTCAAGCAACAAGAGAGGTGGCCACGAGGGTGCCGGGCGTGCCCCCCACCCTCGTGGGCCCCTCTAGCGTCCACCGACCTACTTCTTCCTCCTATATATACCCATGTACCCCGAAACCATCAGAACAGACCATGAAAACCTAATTCCGCCGCCGTAACCTTCTTTATCCGCGAGATCCCATCTTGGAGCCTTCGCCAGCGCTCCGCTGGAGGTGGAATCGACCACGGATGGCCTCTACATCATCTCCAAGGCCTCTCCTATGAGTTGTTAGTAGTTTACCATAGACCTTCGGTTCCATAGTTATTAGCTAGATGGCTTCTTCTCTCTCTTTGAATATCATTACAAAGTTCTCCTCGATTTTCTTGGAGATCTATTAGGTGTAACTCTTTTTGCTGTGTGTTTGTCGACATCCGATGAATTGTAGGTTTATGATCAAGTTTATCTATGAGAAATCTTTGAATCTCCTCTAAATTATTTTATGTGTGATTAAGTTATCTTTGCAAGTTTCTTCGAATTATCTGTTTGGTTTGGCCTACTAGATTGATCTTTCTTGCAATGGGAGAAGTGCTTAGCTTTGGGTTCAATCTTGCGGTGTCCTTTCCCAGTGGTAGTAGGGGCAGCAAGGCACTTATTGTATTATTGCCATCAAGGATAAAAAGATGGGGTTTATATCATATTACATGATTTTATCCCTCTACATCATGTCATCTTTATTAATGTGTTACTCTGTTCTTCATGAACTTAATACTCTAGATGCAGGGAGGAGTCGGTCGATGTGTGGAGTAATAGTAGTAGATGTAGGCAGGAGTCGGTCTACTTGTCACGGACGTGATGCCTATATACATGATCATACCTAGATAATCTTATAACTATTCGCTTTTCTATCAATTGCTCGACAGTAATTTGTTCACCCACCGTAATACTTATGTTATCTTGAGAGAAGCCACTATTGAAACCTATGGCCCTCATGTCTATCTTTTATCATATAAGTTTACCATCTACTTTTATTTGCATCTTTACTTTTCCAATTTATATCATAAAAATACCAAAAATATTTATCTTATCATATTATCTCTATCAGATATCAGTTTCGCAAGTGGTCGTGAAGCGATTGACAACCCCTTTATTGGCGTTGGTTCGAGGTTCTTGTTTGTTTGTGTAGGTGCATGGGACTTTTGAGGAGCCTCCTACTGGATTGATACCTTGGTTCTCACAAATTGAGGGAAATACTTACGCTACTTTGTTGCATCACCCTTTCCTCTTCAAGGAAAACCATCGCAAGCTCAAGATGTAGCAATCGGCTCGGTGGACCGGCTCCGCGAAGGACTTGCCTCCTGGTGGCCATCCCTATTGGCGTGGCCAATGAGGCTCTGGATAGCAGCCCTCCACTCTTCTTCCTTCTCCAAAGAGGGAGGGAAGTCGAGGAGAAGCTGCGCTCATGCCAACACCTCTGCTCGTGTAGGTGGCAGCGGCAAACGCGAGGAACGGGAGGTGCTCGGACTTCTAACTATGTTAGAAGGAGCCCCATCATGGTTGCGGGGCCGCTCGTCATTTTCAGCAGCATCTTGGCGTGCATGTCTGCCTGACACATCTCGAGAATGATGCTAAGGGCTCTTTCCGTTGCGACGCCCGGGGTCGCCAACGTTGCGGCGCTGCTCGTCGCGCATGAACTGGGAGGACCGCGGTGCATGCGTCGGCGGTGTCGTCCTCCTACCCTTGGAGGTCCCTGCACCGCCCGTAGGTAGCACAGCTCCATCCTTGGATGCGTCGGCGCGCAGATCGTTCTCGTGGCTACGAACAATGCCTCTCGCCTGGCTCCTGGTACCAGAATGGTGTGGGTGCTCTTGATCTCCACCGCCACCAGACTCCACCCCATCGCCCGTCCGTGTTGGCACGGGCAGACCGGCTCCAGACGAACCGATCGCCATTATCGTCTTCTTCTTGGGAGCGATGGTGATGAAGAAACTAACGCGCTAACCTCTAGACTAGGTTTGCACAACCTACCACCCTACCTGGCATGCCAAAGATGTTGGGAAAATGACACCTATGGGATCACGTGGATCCATTCTACGGTTGGCAGAGAGAGAGAGAGAGGGGTGCACAAAGAGCAGGTCCAGCGATCAACACGATGGATTTTTACCCAGGTTCGGGCCGCTGAGAAGCGCAAAACCCTAGTCCTGCTTTGAGTGTATTTTTAGTGATCTTGGACTTCCACTAGCTGCTATGCATGCCCAGTCCAAAAAGTCCGAATCCTTCTCCTGTACGCCTTGGGCCTCCTTTTATACGTCCAAGGGGTCGCCACGGTGGCACACAAGAGGTGTAATGTAGCTATAGTGCATATGTTTATCACTGATGTTGTAGGAAAAATGCATTGAATGCGCTGCTTACATGCCCCCACTGTATCAGGGACGGAAACAGAATCCGCCCCGTCCGTCGCCGCCTCACCCCATTGCAGTGCATATGTTTCAGAGCAAGTGCTTGCCTAGTTGGCAGGCTGGTCGCTGTGCTGGAACGGTCGCAGGGTAGCGGAACCTTGTCATGCACGAACCTCGTGGCGGCTTCGCAGTCATCCCCGACAAGAGGCTTGCCGGGGCCTCGCGGTCATCCCCAGCAAGAGCCTTGCCGGGGACTTTGTCCTCTGGTCTTCACGAAGATATTCATGCCACCAGTCTTCACAAAGATCTGCATGACACTACACACGTGCCCCTGAGTCTTAGTCTTGTCATTGTCGATGGTGTCAGAGCTCTCAGCCTCAAGGGGGTGGTCTTGTTAGTGCTTCGCAAGCCGTGCCGGCAAGGGTCTTGCCAGGGCTTCGCAAGCCACACCGGCAAGGATCTTGCCGGGGGTCTAGCCTGTCTTCTACTCTTTGTTTGCTGGTTTGGATGCTGCCTTAGTCGTCTTGTATTTTGCCATCAACTACCCCGTCAAGCCTCTCCACAGGTGCGGCTACAACTGCCCGTGCACAAGTAAGGGGTACAAAAGGGCCCAGACTTATGTACACAAACACTTTTCCGTAAGATATTTTGTAGCAGCATGATCGGTGTGAACAATCACTTTAGAATCAACAATGTAAGATCTATATTTATTACAAGCAAACACAACTGCTAAGAATTCTTTTTCAGTACTAGCATATTTTTGTTGAGCACTTTCTAGAGTTTTACTAGCATAATGGATAACATTCAATTTGTTATCAACTCTTTGTTCTAGGACAGCACCAACAGCATAATCACTAGCATCTCACATAATCTCCAAAGGCAAGTTCCAATAAGGTGGTTGAACAACAGGTGCAGTAACTAAGGCTTTCTTTAGTGTTTTGAAGGCTTCCAAACAATCATCATCAAAGACAAAAGGAACATCCTTTTGCAAAAGATTTGTAAGAGGCCTAGAAATTTTAGAAAAGTCTTTGATAAACCTCCTATAGAAGCCAGCATGACCAAGCAAACTACGAATACCTTTGATATCTTTAGGACATGGCATTTTATCAATTGCATCAACCCTGGCTTTGTCCACCTCAATGCCTTTTTCAGAAATTTTATGGCCCCAAACAATACCTTCGTTAATCATAAAGTGGCACTTCTCCCAATTCAAGACAAGATTTGTTTGATCACATCTCTGCAAAACTCGGTCAAGATTTCTTAAACAATCATCAAAAGACTACCCATGAACAAAAAAGTCATCCATGAAAACCTCAACAATCGTTTCACAAAAATCAGAGAATATAGCAGTCATACATCTTTGAAAGGGAGCAAGTGCATTATATAAGCCAAAATGCATACATCTATCAACATAAGTTCCAAAAGGACAAGTAAAAGTGGTCTTTTCTTGATAATGTTGCGAAACAGGTATTTGCGAAAAACCAGAATACCCATCAAGGAAGAAAAACGGGCATTTTCGGATTTAACCAACGTTGGTGATCAACAACGGGTTTAGCATCAGGTTACATATTAATCTTGTGCTGAAATAGAGTGGGACTAATGCCCTTAAGATCATCAAGAGTATATCCAATAGCATATCACTTCCTTAGAACCTTCAATAATCTTTCTTTTTTCATGCGGTGAAAGGTTAGCACTAATAATAACAGGATATATCTTTTTCTCATCAAGATAAGCATATTTCAAACCTGACTGGCAATTGTTTTAATTCAAACATAGGATCACCTTTAGGTGGAGGAGGACCTCCTAGTGTTTCAATAGGCAGATTGTTTTTAAGCAGTGGTCATTGTTCGAAAAAAATTCTATCTCTTAAATTTCTGTCACGCATAAGCAAATCATTTTCATGGTCTAGCAAATATTGTTCTAAAGGATCAGTAGGAAGTACAACAATGGAAGCAAGACCAATAATTTCATGCTTATCAGGCAAATCTTTCTTATGAGGTTGTCTACTAAACTTGGAAAAGTTAAATTCATGAGATTCATCACCAAAGCTAACACCGACAGTTTGTTTCTCATAATCTATTCTAGCATTGACAGTGTTCAAGAAAGGTCTACCAAAGATAATGGGACAAAATTCATCTTGTGGGAACCAATAACAAGAAAATCAGTTGGGTATTTCACTTTCCCACACAAGACTTCAACATCTCTAAATATCCCAATTGGTGATATAGTATCTCTATTGGTAAGTTTAATAGTAACATCTATGTCTTCTATTTCAGCAGGTGCTATTTCATTCTTAATTCTTCATATAAGGAGAAAGAAATAACACTCACACTACCACCTACTCCCTCCGTTATGGTTTACTTGTCGTGGTTTTAGTTCAAATTTCAGCTAAAACCACAACGAGTAAATTGGAACGGAGGGAGTATGTCACATAAACCATGATAACAGTGATCTCCTATCTTAACTGACACAACAGGTATGCCAAGGACTGGTCTATGTTTACCCTTTTCATCGGGTTTGGCAAATCTAGAAGCTTCATCACAGAAGTAAATACATGCCCATCAATATTATCGACCAAGAGATCTTTAATCATAGCAGCACTAGGTTCAAATCTGATTTGTTCAGCTGGTTTGGGTGTTCTAATATAACTTCTGTTAACCACAGTTGAAACTTTAACATGTTCCTTCATCCTAACAGGGAAAGGTGGTTTCTCAATATAAGCAGTGGGAACAACTGGATCAAGATTGTAAATGATAATTTCTTCTTTAGCTTTTACCGGTTCTTTAGTTTCTTCTTTAATAGGTCGGTGATATTTAAACCACTTCTCCTTATGGAGATCAACAAGAGTAGCAGAAGATTCACAAAAGGAAGCTACTATCTCATAGTCAAGTCCATATTTAGTGGTATACTTTTGAAAAGCATCGGTATTGATAAAAGATTTAACACAATCAAAGTTAGGTTCAATAGCTGACTCTTTACCTTCATCGAGTTCCCAGTCTTCAAAGTTGCGTTTAATTCTTTCTAAAAGATCCCGCCGGAATTCAATAGTATTCTTCATAAAGGAAATAGTACAAGAAGTATCGAGCATGGATTGATCATTACGAGAAAGCCGAGCATAAAAATTATGAAAAATAATTTCTCTTGAGAGCTCATGATTGGGGCATGACTATAACATTGACTTAAGACTACCCCAAGCTAGAGTGATACTTTATCCTTCACGAGGCCAAAAATTATATATATAATTCCGATCATGATGAACTAGATGCATAGGATGATTTTTTTGATGCAATTCCAATTTCAACCTATTCCAGTTCCATGATCTAATATCATCGCATAGCATATACCATGTCACTGATTTTTCTTTCAAGGATAGAGCGGAAATATTCTTCTTAGCTTCACCTCTAGGTAAACCTGCAAGCTTATACAATCCACAAATTTCATCCACATATATCAAGTGCATATCAGGATGTTCGGTTGCATCTCCTGCATAAGGATTAGCTTGCAGTTGTTCCATCATACATGAAGGAATTTCATATTCAATATTTTCAGTAGGTGCAGTAGGTTGAGGTGCAACTAACTATGGTTCCGTTTGAGGTGAAGATACCCGAACAAACCCCTCAGAGGATTGTTTTGCATAGTAGCAAGTGACAATAAATTTCAGCACTTAGTAATAATGTTTCCTTACCAATTTCCACTTACCAAAAGTGCTTCACTCCCCGGCAATGGTGCCAGAAAATAGTCTTAATGACCCACAAGTATATGGGGTCAATTGTAGCCTTTTTGATAAGTAAGAGTGTCGATCCCAACGAGGAGCAGAAGCAAATGACAAGTGGTTTTCGGCAAGGTAATTTCTACAAGTGCTAAAATTGTAAGTAGCAGAGTAGTTTGATAGCAAGATAATTTGTAACAAACAAGTAAAGATAGTAGTAGCAAAAGGGAAGCAAGGTAGCCCAATCCTTCAGAGGCAAAGGATAGGCCAAAACAGTCTCTTATGATAAGCAAAGTGTTCTTGAGGGTACACGGTAATTTCATCTAGTCACTTTCATCATGTTGGCTTAATTTGTGTTCGCTACTTTGATAATTTGGTATGTGGGTGGTCCGGTGCTTAGGTGTTGTTCTTACTTGAACAAACCTCCTACTTATGATTAACTCCCACGCAAGCGTCTGCAACTACAAGAAAAGTATTAATAATAAATTCTGACCAAGCATTAAACTTTTGTATCCAATCGGCCCCTTACGGAATATCGCATAAACTAGGGTTTAAGCTTCTGTCACTCTCGCAACCCATCATCTAATAAATACTCCACAATGCATTCCCTTTGGCCCAAAAATGGTGAAGTGTCTTGTAGTCAACGTTCACATGACACCACTATGGGAATCACAACATACATATCATCAAAATATCGAACACATATCAAATTCACATGAGTACTTATAACATGATTTCATCCGTGACCTCAAGAACAAATGTAACTAATCACAAATGATAATCATGCTCAAGATCAGAGGGGTATTAAATAGCATAATGGATCTGAACATATAATCTTCCACCAAATAAATCATATAGTAATCAACTACAAGATGTCAAACCACACTCTACCACTCTCCTAGGCTCCTCTCCTAGGCGGCTCCTAGGCAACTCCTAGGCGACTCCACCGCCGGTGGCCATTCCAGCCCTGGCGTCCACCTCCCTGGCTCCCCCATGGCACCTCCACTCCTTGACTTTGCCAGAGGTAAGGCCTTTCAACTTGGCATGCGCCAAAAATTTGGCCATCCGGTGGTTTTCTCTCCTAGTTTTCGGCAGCGTGAGTTCAAGCTTGTGGTTTCCCTTGGCCGTGCATGTTTTCGGTTGGATTGTCACACCGTAAGTGTTGTTCTTCAATTGTGCTTTGGTGGCTACCCTCAAGGTTTTAGGGTTAAGTTTCTCCGGGACCATTCTTTCCAATTTTTCGTAGCCTCAAAATCTGTTGGGTTTGAGATCTATAACAATGGTCGTATCTCTGAGAGGGACTTTGAGTTGGTCTTTAGTTTCTGGGGAGAAGGTGGCCCAAATTGGCGTCGTGAGGAAAGATTGTTTTACCAGGAAGAGCAAAATGCTTGGACTATGGTAACCATAGGTCATGCCCGTTCCTTCTCCAAGGGCAATTCCGGAGATCGCCGGAGGGAGGAACCTCGGCATATTTTGGTTTTCGAGCGGCTGGCTGGTTTACCGGCCTCATCATTGGATCTGCATGAGCCTGAAATTTCTACTGGGTGCATTGAGTGCAATGACTCGCCCGCGATCAATGATCGCGTGGATCAGGGAGAAGAGGGCGCGAATTCTGCTTTTTCAAACAGGGCAATTACCGGCTATTGGTGTGGCAATTCTGGCCTGTGGCAGTTTTTTCGGGTGGCCTCTTTTCCATCTTCTCCTGTCGAGGCTTGGGCTCCAGGTCTGGTGGATGACTGGTTTATGGCTATAGGCCCGGCCCAACCGGCTATTCGAGTTTCCTCGTTTAGACAGCTCTCTGAGGGCATGTTCCCAAATTTTTAGCCTTGATTCACACTTGCCTCTTCGTCTCTTCCCCTGCCTCCCACTGTTCAACCTCGAGCTTGCCGACCAATCTCCATGCAGTCAAGGGTCTACCTCGCCGGCATGACTGTGTCGTCCGTGGCCAACATTCCTTTTGATCCTCTACCTTTCATTTCGAATGGCGTCAACATCCCGCATGTCGAGGGTCATAATGGCGTGGCGAGGGTGGTCCTCCTCACCGTCAAAAGCGTCACAAAGACTGGTCCATCGTCACCATTGATCCACTTCCTGATGAGGTACTTTTTCCAAATGTGCAAGAAGATCTCAATGATTTTTTTGCGGATGTTCAGCAAGTTCAAATCTGAGAAAACCAGCACTGTCTGTTAGGGGAGGCATATGTGCGTTTTGTCAATCCTAGAGATAGAGATAGATTAGTTCTTCAGAGCCCGCACAAGTTTGGAGATGTATTCATCTCTTTTCACAATCATGATAATGGTTGCAACTGCAGAAGAACTCAGCTTAATAGAACTGTTTGGCTGCTCATTCTTGCTGTTCCGTTTGATTTCCATAATTCAGAGGATATGGCTAGGCCATCAGTCATTTTGGGAGGTTAGTATCTTGGGAAAATGACCCTCTTCACATGGCCAAAGTGATTGCACTAGCAAAAGCCAGAGATTTGGATTCCATCCCAAAAAGTGACCGCTGGTCCGAAGGTGAAGTGTTTCATGAAGATGCCTGGTCTTCTTCAATGGGAATTCTTCTTCAGCAGATGATGGGAGGGGCACCTGCAGATGAAGACCCTATTCATCCTGACAATGTGGACCCCCATCATTTGCCAGTCAACAATAATGCTTTACCTGGATTTCACCAGAATCCTTAGCTTGCTCAATAAGATGACATGGATGCAGATGATGGACACTGGGCTTTGCAGCCTCCAGCTGCTAATAATGTTGATGCTGAGGAAGAATTTGATTTTCTCCAGGGTGTTCAACAGGAAGAGATTGCTTGGGCTGATGGTGATGAGCTCCCACCTCCTTTGGAAGGCCATAGTAGCATCACAACCACTGTTTCTCCGTTAGAAGGTGTCTCATCTCATGCAAGTGAGGAAGTGAACCAAAATCCACCTCTGCAGCAGCTTTTGGGCAATGGCCTGGAGCTCCTGATGCAGGATTACCAGGAGGAGGAGCAACTAGATGTGCCTACTCTCCTAGCTCCAAATGTTGTTCATCATAAGGAACCTGAGGCTATTCTCCCTGTTAATTTAGTACCTGCAGTTGACTTGGTTGAGGCACAAATACAACCAAACTTGGTGGAAGCTAATCCTACTGTGAAAATGTTCTGTTAAATCAAATTCCTGGGGCCATGGCTGGTCCCAGTTCTGGGGTCCATGAGGGACTGCTTTGTGATTCATTTGAAGCTATTCTAGTATCTGACATGGTTCTGGCTGCTAGTAGATTCTGACACTTCCAAGTTAAGTGGTGGAACACATGTCAACTCTACAAGGGGCAGCCCTCAACCATTGGCAAATATTGGGGTGATTGGTGCTAAAAACAAAGGTAAATGGGTTGATCAAATTGAAGAGCACTTTGAGTTTGCTCCATCTCTATTGGCTTTGAAATCTATCCAGCTAAAGGCTGTAGCTAATAAAGATACTATTTTGTAAGAAGAAGGGCTTGTGATTTGGAAGGAGAATTTTACACAAAAGACTTCGGAGGGTGATCCTTCACTCTCTGTTATAATCCTAGTAAGTTGGTTCAACTTTATAGTGCATCTTCTAATGACGCTAGCCAAGTTTAAATGGACTGTCAATGTGCTCAAATCTCCTTTATGGGAATTACTTGCTGAAGTTGAAGGCACTGAGGATTCCATTCTTTTTCACATACCTGACAAATGTTTAACAACACAGGCTCCTATCTGCCAACAGGCCATGGTTGATTCACAACAGCAGGACACAAACAATGAAAATGCTGGTGATTCTTCCAACCAGCAGAACCTGGATTCTATTGCCCTTCTTCAGCCTTTTCGGTTTGAGAACACCAAAAAAAGAAGGGGAGGAAAGACACCTCTAGTGGAAACTGAGGAAAGAAGGAGTGACAGCATTAAAAAAAATAATGCTTGATTTAAAAGAGGTTCTTGCTCTAATAATAAGTGCCTCCCTTGTAATGCTATCCCCCCAATTGCTCAGACATCTATTGTTAAACATCTCACTACCTCATTTTGCAAGGTGGCTGATTAAGATTTGGAAGAAAAGATCTCTAAGAAGCCCAAGAGGAAGGTGGGAGAAGAATTGGCTGGGGTGCACCCATCCAATGAGAGTAGGTAGGACCCCCCAAGTGTTTAGATGATCAAACTATGTGCTTTTTTAGTAGTGAGGGAGGGAATTAAGATCTTGGCATGTATCCCTATGTTTCCTTTTGGTTGTACTTGCCATTTATGTGCCCTGTGGACAAGTTGTTCTAGCTCATGTTCTCTTGCCAGTACACCTTGCTACCTTATTACCTTCAGGAAAAATATCTCTTTTGCAATCTTGTGGATGATGAGGTAGTTGTATCTGCTGAATATGCATGCTCTGATGTTTTGTTTGTCATGCATCCTATGGTTTTGGCCAAGTGATGGTGCTTGGTCCCCAGTTTTACATCTCAATTCATGCCCATGAATAATCAAAACAGAAGCTGGAATATGTTGAACTGGAACATCAGAGGGATTAACTCACCTGACAAGTGGCTTGCTCTAGGGCAAAAAATAGAGGAAAGTGCCTGTGCCACTTGGTGCTTACAGGAGACCAAGGGGGGGAATTTTGATGCTGCTTACATCAGAAACTTTTGCCCTAACAGACTTAATAAATTTTCTTTTCTTCCTTAAATTAGTTCCTCTGGTGGTCTTTTAATCACCTGGAATGGGTCTCCCTTTGAGGGAGAGGTCATCTTTCAAAATAGATTCTCTCTCTCTCAATCAGTTTCACAACTCTTCTGTCAAATCAATCTTGGATCCTCACCAACATTTATGGTCCTTGTGAACAAGCAGACAAAATTGAGTTCATCAACTAGTTTTCGAACATTCATATGCCATTGGACACTAATTGGATTCTAGTTGGGGATTTCAACTTTATTTGAGCTCCCTTTGACAAAAATAGACCTGGTGGAGATGTTAATGAGATGCTTCTTTTTAATGAAGCCATCAGTAACCTTGGATTAATTGAGCTCCCACTACATTGAAAAAAATTCAGTTGGAGTAATATGCAACAGAGCCCATTGTTGGAAAAATTGGATTGGTTCTTTACCTCTGCTTCATGGATGACCACTTTTCTTGATACAGTTGCTATGCCACTTTCCAGGCCTATATCTGACCATCTCCCTTGTGTCATAAAAATTGGAACTGCTGTTCCAAAGGCAAAGGTTTTTAGATTTTAAAATTCCTGGTTAAAACATTCTGACTTGAAAGAGGTTGTCTCTGCAGCTTGTAATATACCTGTGGGTAATATTGATGCAGCAAAAATCTTGAATGCCAAGTTCAAAAACCTGAGAAGGGCTCTTAAACTTTGGGCTAAAAATCTGTCTTGCCTTAAAGCAAAAATTGCTACAATTAATGAGGTCATTTTCCTGCTTGATTTGTTTGGGGAATTCAGGGACCTAGGAGATTTTGAATGGAACTGTTGGCTGATTCTCAAGGAACATTTGCTCATTTTGCTCAAAAACAAAAGATTTACTAGAAGCAGTGAGGAAAGATCAAGGGTGTCAAATTTGGTGATGAAAACACAAAATTCTTTCATACAAAGGCTTCTATTAACTTTAGGCATAATCACATTGCAATGTTGAAAAACGATGACCAAGTGGAAATAACAGACCATGCAGGAAAAGCAGCTCTTCTGTTGAATGCTTTCAGGAAAAGATTAGGGCAATCTGAGAAAACCACAATGCACTTTGATCTAAATTCTTTGTTACAGCATCAAGCTAATCCTTCAGACTTTGAGAAACTGGAAATTCCTTTCACTGATGAAGAAATCGATGAGGTGGTCAAACACTTACCATCAGACAAGTCACCTGGGCCAGATGGATTTAACAATGAGTTCATCAAGAACTGCTGGGACAATGTTACTAGACTGATACATGAGTTCTATGCAGGGCAAATTTCACTGGAGAGTATCAACACTCCTTTCATCACTTTAGTACCCAGGGGGCCAACTCCAACTACTGCAAATGATTTCAGGCATGTTTCATTACTCAATTATTGTCTCAAGCTCAGGACTAAACTGCTAGCCAACATACTACAAAAAGTGATTCTCAAAATGGTCCATATTAATCAGTATGGTTTCCTTAAGGAACAAGCTATCCATGACTGTCTTGGATGTGCATATGAGTATTTACCCCAATGTCACAACTCAAAAGAAGAAGTTGTTGTGTTGAAGTTGGACTTTGAAAAGGCTTTTGACCTAATTGAGCACACTACAATCATTGACATCCTCAAGGCAAAGGGTTTTTGAGAAAGATGGATTGGCTGGATTAAAATTTTATTCACATCTGCCTCATCACAAGTGCTACTAAATGGAATTCCTGGGAAAAAGCTTTACTGTCTTAGAGGAGTAAGACAAGGGGGCCCCCTCTCCCCCTTTCTATTTGTGCTTGCTGCTGACCTCCTACAGTCAATCATGAACAAAGTTATGAACCTGGGTCTTCTCACACCACCTTTGCAAGTTCAGTCATGTCCAAATTTTCCTATAGTGCAATATGCTGATGACACTTTGATTCTCATGCAAGGTGATACCACATAGCTCCACTCTCTCAAAGCCATACTTCACACATTTGCTGATTAAAGGTCAATTACAGCAAATCAAACCTCATTTCAATGATTGTGAATGATGATAAAATGGAAATCTTGACTGGTACTTTGAACTGCAAGAAGGGATCTTTCCCTTTTAATTACCTGGGCATGCCTCTAGGGCT
This sequence comes from Triticum dicoccoides, assembly GCF_002162155.2. NCBI lineage: Eukaryota > Viridiplantae > Streptophyta > Magnoliopsida > Poales > Poaceae > Triticum > Triticum dicoccoides. The sequence continues at coordinate 85,604,688 of NC_041391.1, forward strand.
TTTCAAACTAACAGTGGAACAATGTTTGCCTTTAGTGAGCAGAGTTGCTAAAAAACTGGTGGGTCTATCTTCTTTTATGACTCTTGCTGACAGGTTGCTTCTGGTCAAATCAGTTCTAAATTCTCTTATTATATATTTCATGGGCTGGCTTGATGTGCCTGTAACCATCAAAACTCAGGTTATCAAATACCTAAGGCATTGTATTTGTAGAGGACCATATCTAGAGGATCACATGCCTGCTATGGTAGCATGGTACACTTTTTGCAGACCTAAAAACCAGGGTGGCCTGGGAGTGATGAACATTTTGTGCAAAATCAAGCTCTACTTCTCAAAAACCTTCACAAATTTTATAATAGGGAAAACATCCCATGGGTCAACCTCATTTGGGAGGCTTAATTACTATGACAATGGCATCCTCCCAGGGCAAAAATGGGAAGGTTCCTTCTGGTGGAAGCATAATTTGAGGCTCATTGACAGTTATAAATCCATGGCAAGATGCACAATTGGTGGTGGTAAATATGCCCTGTTTTGGTCTGACCTTTGGCACTCTACTTGCTTGAATCAATCCTTCCCTCACCTTTACTCCTTTGCAAAAGACCATAACCTGCAGAGGGTGCTTTAGTTTGAATATTTGAAAGGCTTGTTTCACCTACCACTTACTGAGGAAGCTTTCATGGAATTTGAATTGATGGAAGAGATTTGTGACACCTTAAGAGGATCTGAATTCAGAGAGCACATGGACTCATGCAGCTATATGTGGGGTAATAATACTTTTTCTGTGGCCAAGGCTTACAAAATTCTAATAGGAGTAAAAATTATTCCAACACAGTTCAACTGGATTTGGAAGAGTTCTTGCCAGCCAAAGCACAAAGTATTTTTTTGGAGGCTGCTCCATGATAGTCTCAATACCAGGAATCTACTCAGGATGAAAACTTTTCATTTGGACAATTACAATTGTGCTACACTCAGCTGTGAGCAGGAAGAAACTCTGCAACACCTTTTTTGAACTTGTCCTTTTGCTTCAGCTTGTTGGGACATCCTATGCCCCAGCAGACAAAGAAATCTAACCATCATGGAAGCACTTCCAGACCTAAGGGGTAATCTACAGCAACCTTTTTCCATGAAGATCATTATCATTGCATCATGGGCCATTTGGATAATCAAGAATGATGAGATATTCAAAAACATCCCCACCAGCATTGACAGATGGAAATTCATCTTCCTTTCAGAGCTCCACCTGCTCAAATTCAGAGTCACGGAGAAATTTGCTGCTGCTTTCATTTCTTGGTTGGACAATCTTGTCCTGTAATTTGCTATTTTTTGTCTAGTAGGCCTTTATAGTTTTGTTTTTTGGGCTTATCTCAAGCCTTGTATGATTGTATACTCTTTGTTATATTAATAATTTAAAAATTGCAGTGGGGTTCTGCCCTACTGTGTATAGTCAAAAAAATCAACTATAAGATGTAATCAACACTACTAGTCACCCACAAGCACCAATCTATAGTTCCGGTACAAATATTGAACACAAGAGATGAACTAGGGTTTGAGTTGAGATGGTGTTGTTGAAGATGTTGATGAAGATAGCCCTCCCCAAGATGGGAAAGTTGTTGGTGATGATAACGATGATTTCCCCCTCTGGGAGGGAAGTTGCCCCGGCGGAATCGCTCCGCCGGAGGGCAAAATAGCTCCTGCCCAGGTTCCACCTCGAGACGGTGGCGCTTCGTCCCGAAAGTCCTCTGCTTATTTTCTCCAGGTCAAAATGACTTATATACCAAAAGAGGGGCACTGGAGGTGGGCCTGGGTGAGCACAACCCACCAGGGCGCGCTTGGGCTCCCTGGCATGCCTAGGTGAGTTTTGCCCACCTGGTGGGCCCCATCGTGTACTTATCTGCTCCAATATTCCTCAAATATTTCATAAAAAATCCTCGTAAAGTTTCAGCTCATTTGGAGTTGTGCAGAATAGGTAGCCTGGCGTAGCTTTTTCAGGTCCAGATTTCCAGCTACCAGAATTCTCCCCCTATGTGTGTACCTTGCATATTATGAGAGAAAAAGAATTAGAATTTGTTGGAACCGCAGCCCTCTCTCACTCTCGGCTAGAGGTAGAAGAAGACACAAAACACAAGAAATTCCGGGCCGGCGCACGAACGCCGCCGTGGGCGCACGCACGCCCTAATCTTCTTTATCTTTTCAATGGCTACATCACTGCAACACCGGCTCAGCACATACCACGGCAATCAACCAGTACACAGGCGGAGGGATTTATAACCCGAGCACACACACGCACCTAGCACACGCACGCTCACCACACCGAGCACTAACCACACCGAGCCACACGGGCCACTAACCCATGGCCTGACTAACTAACTATGCATGCACACGTACATGCAGTAACAAACTGCTACTAGCTACATGCATGGCTCCAGGACTTGCGCAGGCACTTCAACGAGCACAACGACGCTGCGCCAAATGATACGCCGGTCACCATGCCGAGCCGTGGTTTACTCCTAACAGAATTACTCCAAAAAGCATTATTATACAATAAAACAACATAAATAACAGTAGGTAAACATGATGCAAAATGGACGTATCAGATGTATGCATGATAAGATATGGATTGATGGAAAAAAGTACGTTCATGCACACAATGAAAATCTTCTCATTATCCTATAGTTATGTATATAAATAACATGCAAAAACTTGTGTGTTCATGCACACAATGGAAGTCTTGTCACTGTGTAATAGTTATGTATGAAAATAACAGGCGAGCAGATTTTATTAAAATGTCTATCTGTTAAATTATGTTAATCTAGAATTTTATTTAATATAGCTTGCTCATGAAAGGTTTTTGTTAAAAATACCAGGTAAACTGGACATCCATTATTCTTAAACAAAGTAGTAGTAATTTAAAATTTTATGGTAATTATCTATACAGATTTCTGTGAACTCATGTGTGTAGCCCCCTAGAAGTTTCCTAGTAACAGAACATAGACAAATAGCATAACAGTTACATTGTAGTAACACTCAGAAACTACTAATCCACACAAGCCGAAATTTATCTTTTTGAGAAATGCATCGATTGTAAACTCAATTATGTAACTTAGGATCTACAAAAATAAGATAAAATATTGGTATATTTTCCTACACTGGCTCAGTTTTGAAAGCAATAGTTGAGTGTAAAATCCATGGTAAAAGGGAAAAGATTATGAAGTAACCGATTAAACATTTAGCTGTACAACCCTTTCCTGATTGCCCACGCATGCATTAGGGCCTTTTTCCATTTACGTATGGAGTCTAATCACTGGAAGAACCCAACATTAAAATTGTGAACGGCCAATTAGGACAATGTATTATATACAAAATATATAAGTAAAAGTATATGAAGCAGAAAACGTAAGAATACATAGCTACTTTTTCTGTGGGGTAGGAGAGATGGTGATGAGATCGAACGGTGTCGAGGAGGTGAACAACTACGCTGCTTGTCTTGAGCATCGTTTTTCCATCTCCCCGTGTTGCTTCAAATAAATACTGCGAAGGTACTAACTACTATAAAAAATCCGTTAGAACAGAGTATTGTTTGGGTTTCTAAGAAGTACATGTGTACTACATCACTGGGTGAGCATAAAGTCCAATTAAACAAACACCTAGTTTCCGCTTGAGAGAAACATACATATGTAAATTCGACAAACTTTATGTAATGCTCTAAAACGACTTATCCACTTTCCAATAAAATAGAAGAGGCCCTCCAGTTCAATGTGCAGAAGTACATGCATATTTGATGAACTGAATCCACTAATTAGATTCCACATCACCTATAAATCTTCCCATCGAAGTAATATGTATCTAGACATGCCTGAAATCAGAGAACACACATCATCAAAATCTCCCAAAACGAAATCTGGCTGCACTTGCTCATTAGTGACCAAGTCTCAAACTGCAGGACACACAACATAGAAAAACGCAATCTACTATGTTCCTTGCATACCTGCAATCAGTCTAATATTGAAGCTGCGTTCACCTACATTGGCAGCCGTTTGGTCTAATACAAACCACACCTTTGATGCATCTCCATATCGTCGTGGTGGTGGATCGCTATTCGGCTGGGGCATGGAAGCTGAGATTGGAAAGACCTCTTTGTCAGCCAAGAACATTCGAAAGTCCTACTTGTCATCCAAGTTGGATTGCAGCATATTTGGACCAATGGTAATTCAAAGGTTGCAGAGGAAGAGAATCCTGGGAAGGCTCTTTGGATCATTTTTGTAAGACTTTTCTGCGTGGACATGGGAGAAGGAATAGGAGGAGGAGAGCTATCTATTGGCTGATGATGCGGTAGAGATAGGTTCTGCGGAGAAAGGAGTTAGGGAGATGCGTTTTTCAGGGATGAGGGAGATTCTTTTTTTTACCGTAGGGATCCTTTTTATTTTTTTACGAGCAAGAGAGATTTCCACATCCCTGGAAAGAGTTTCCTATAGAAGAAAAGGAAGTGCACGTCGGACATTGGGTGAGGATTCTTTTAGAGGTTGAGAACTCATCTCACGGTTGTAGCTTGTTAACACGGAGATCAAATAGAAGATCATCTTAGTTTCTGAGGATTAACGTGGAGCCCTCTTTGGTTCTTCCAATTAGTAAATATAAGAAGGTGTGTGTGTTTTAATGAAGTTATCCCCTTCGACACATGTCTTGAACGAACTAAACTAATTGGATTGCCAATTACAACCTTCAACTATTTTGAAATACAATTTATTTTGATTTTATTTAAATAAATAGATGTTTATTTGTCAAAACCTATTTTCAAATATGTAATAAAATAATAAAAATATGACAATAAATTTAATAATTAGCCAAATGATAGTGAGTTTGTATTGTAATATGTATAGCTTACTCTATAACCATGTCCGAACAAATTGACAATCTTCTTCTAAATTATTTATGCACTATATATTTTTATATAGTGATTCTATGCATAACATCAAATAATAAGAAACAATTATAACACTCAATTTTTTTTGGTTACCTATCAGAATTGATGAGTAGCTAATATGGCAACCATCTATCAGCATATATATATATATATATATATATATATATATATATATATATATATATATATATATATATATATATATACACACACACTGAGATGACATGTTTTGGTTGTTATATATTACGGGCAACCATTAAGAGTACCTTAGCTGGACGGCAGATGTAAGAAGACGAAACAATTTTGTCCAAGGCTTCTCCCTTAGTCCTTTATTGCTTAAGGTCGTCACATGCAGTCTTATCTTCTCATCACCAACCTAAAGCATTGTACCTCAGAAGTTCATTGCTTTTCAACAGAGTAGAGCACAATATACAGGTTTCTCCAATGAGTCATACTACTCGCTTTCCCGGTACCAAGGTGTCTCCCTAAATGAAAAAACTGTCTAGAGAAGGTCACTAACTCAACGTAAAGTGGACTGTAATATGATCGAATACAGCACTCGTATTTAAGAGAAATACTAGAGGCATGTAAATTAAATTTAGTGATAAAATTTTATTTTTTTATTTGCATAAACAACCTCCTCTCTTGGAATTGATACAGCTTGAAAAAACATATACAACTCAGAATAAAATATAGCCATACAAATTCTCTCATAACCCGCATTTTCTTGCAAGGATGAATAAAAGTCAACCTATCAACCATAATAAACTCTAGAAATTCTTCACATATATTATTATCTCTAATGTTAGTCATAAGGTGGATGCTAAAGTAGAACAATAACACATCGCTCAACATTGTTGATAATTATACTGACATGATACCATTGTGAGTAGAAAAAATATGCCAGCTATACTGAAAGCCTTATTTGACTTTCACTATGTCATAAATTTTTAAATAAATCAATTGGATGATCTATTGAATGAAAATCGATATTTTTTACATGTCTATGCTTTCATATTTTTTGTCATGTAAATTTTAATGAAAAAGTCATATTTCGTTCACCGCATTAAGACATAATTTAGCTTTAGTTTGTGGCTATAACAGTGAGTTTCTGGTTTCTTTTTTAGGTTACAAAAATTTCTTTTTAATTAAAATTTACACAAGATTAAATAGGGCAAATATGTACTCCCTCCAGACCTTTTTACTCTACATATAAGAATTCTCGGAAGTCAATCTTCAAAAAGTTTGACCATATTTATATGAAAAAGTATCAACATCTTTCATGCTAAAGTTATACAATATGAATCTCTAAGTCCTGACGGATCTACTAGTATTGATTTCACATTGTGAATGTTGGTATTTCTTTATATAAAGTGTGTCAAACTTTACAAGGTGTAACTTAAGACCAATCTTATATGCGAACTATACAGGAACAGAGGGAGTACAAGTGCAAATATTCATTGTCCAAGGCGATAAAACCTTTCCTGAACATCATATGTTCTTATCAAATGGGCATTAAGCATACATGATGTATCCTAGCAAAGTAAAAAATACAATAGTGTGTTATTCTTGTGTAACTACAACCTGCAAGACTACATGAAGCAACCACAACCAAAAAATCTTCGGCAACAAGCAAGAACCGACCGACTTTTCATCTTGGCTAATAAACATTAACATTAGAATTGCATATGTGTATCATGTAATAACAACACATGGATTGCATGTGAAACCAAAAATATCTTATTCAAGCCATCTTTCCCAATCACAATAATGTATTCGGTCACAAATTTACAAAAATTATTCTCTTAGTCAACCTAGTTTCATAAAAAGAACAATACGAGAGGAAACTGAACATCTCTTTTAATGTACCCAGTCAATATTCAACATGCCTCTACTTCATCGCGAGGGTAATTGGGTTCGGAGAACCAAGAAAAGTTGGATCACTAAGAATTTTCTGTAGTGATGACTATGTATGAGAAACGTCACTCAAGGAGAGTATTACATTCTGGGTGAGTGGTAGGAAAAAGAGTGTATGAGAAACGACTGGGTGATAACATCCGGCCTTTCATGTAGTCGGCCTATCTTTGGTTGACCTACTGTAACCATAAGATCTACATGATTATCCTAGAGTTTTATCTAGACATTAGATATATATAATTAATATGCACGACCATACTAGTTCATGAACAAAACCGATAGAAATATGTTCGCTACGAGGACCGACCTGGCCTCTTCCTTGTGATGTGTGGCCCCTCTTGTATGCACCAAGAAGGGGTGGCCATCAGCTTACCCTCTTCCATTACTTCATTTATTAATAGTATATAATTAATATGCACTACCATTTTTGTTGATAAAATTTCAATTCTTAGTACTCCTTCCATTTTTGTATACAAGGCCACTATCAAAATTACAATTTGCAGCTATACAAGGCCACTAACACAAATCAATGTAAAATTGACGAGGTTTGCCTCGTACTAACAACCGAAGATATTAATACCTCATGCATGCATGCGGGAGTGAGAAGATTGATTTGAATGCACCATATTAATCAACCAACGAGGAGCGAGAGAGTTGTCTTGTTGTGCGTTGGAGAGAAAATACACATTAATTAATACGTCAAGCAAGGAGAAAAGACTAGTTTGCAATATTGGTTCAATTAGCCATTAATTTCTACCATGGTACCTGTAATATGCGTTTGTGGCCTTGTATATAAAAATGGAGGGAGTATATCCTTTTGCATTAATTTTGTTTTAATTTCTAGTCATGATCCCTTCTTGAAAGATGTAAGTAGAATGGAAATAGAGATATAAATTAGCAAACATGATTGAATATTCATAATATATAAGCATTTCATTTTATGAGCCTGCTATGTGAAATACACACATAGTTCGGCTGTTGGAGATGCTATAGCCATAGGATGTGCCACCACTAGCGACTGAAGGCTGGCGCATGGCCCAAAGAATCGTCTGTGAGGATGGATTCGGGAAGATGGATGACCACCAAATATAGTTTCAACTCGTGAGTGACCAATCATACATGGATTTACAGGTTTCCGATAACAGATGGTCAGTCAGTAGTGCTCACAGAACCCCCTCCCCCCTAGACAAGTGTTGCACAATAGTGGTGTCTCTGAGACAGTTCCTCCATTCATCATTTTTGTTGGAGACACTGCATAATGCGTGTGTGTGCCTAAGATATTAAACTAGTGAAAATTCATAACATATGGGAATACAATTGAAGACGATCTTGTGTTTTTTTAATGAGGTTATTTCCTAGGACAAATGTCCAGAACGATTGCCAAATAGATGTCTCATTTGTTAGATAACTAGTTGGCTAGTCAATTAACAACTCCTTCTATTCTTATATATACTATGGTTTGATTTTTTGAAAAAAAAATTACATGTTTCTATGTTTCACCTTGTTTTAAAATATGTTACAAAATCAAATAAGAAAAATATGAAAATACATTTAATAATGAATCCAAGGATAATGAGTTGGTATTTTGATATTTATATCTTAATCTATAACTATGTTCTAACATATAGACTTGTTACTTCTAAATAATTACTGCCTTAATATTTTCTGTGAGTGAGTTTCTGCATAACATCAAATGGTAAAGAACTATTAAGTTTGTTAACAATCATAATCGATGAGCAGATATTAAAGTAACCATCAGTCAACAAGTAATATAAAGATATTGCAATGACATGTTTGGGTTGTTATATAGTAGATCACCAATTAGGAGTACCATAGCTAGCGGCCAACAGGTAAGAATAATAAACCATATTTTTAAAGCCTTCCACCCTTGTCCTTGATTTCATAAGTACATCACATGTGATCTGATCTACTAGCGGAGTTCAAAATACTACCAGTTCCTCTAACGAGGCATATGGCTTTCTTTCCTAGTACTGAGGTGTCTGCCTGTATAAAAAACTATCTACAAAATGTCAATAAGTCAATGGGGATTGGGATATAATATGACCGAATGAACCAATCACATCAAAGAGAAATACTCTCGAAAGTAAAATAAATTCAACAATCAAATTATTTATTAATTAATATTATTACATCAAAATATCCTCTCTTTGAATTTCAAAAAATTGACAAAACATGCAATGTAGACAAGAAAAATACGCATGATAATTCTCACACAGCACAAATATCTACCTATTATATAATTAAGACAGAAGCCAAATAAGACACCACGTTCTTCCACATAAGTTAAAATAATGTACATCGTTGATTAGTAATATTTACGGCTGAGATTTAACGATATTATGTTACATACAAATATTCTGGAGATACACTATTTTGCATCTATCACGTTCAAGTACCTATCATGTAGGCAATGGAGAAAAAGAAGAAAAGAATCACGTATAGTAGCAGGACGACTCAAAGTTTGAAAAGCCAACGTCATATTTTTTTAATATGTGTGAAGTACCACTATGGGAGTTTTTTTATGTGCGTCAATGGGCAGTCCAACATGCATACGATAGTACACATTACCGGAAAAGGAAACTATGTGAAGGCCTGCTGGGAATAAAACTAACGTATGCAGTCATCATAGACACGTCCGTTAAAAAATAGAGAGAGAGAAAGTAAACGTACGAGTAGGCCAAACAACGTTGGAAAAAAAATATCCCCAATTAGCCTAATCTTACCGAGTCAAACACATATGAGCCAACACTACTTGCTTTTTTGTGATTAAGGTCATATCAGGCAACACATGCATAGAACGTACTAGAGTCTAATGCCTATATGAGCCACCCTTCATGTTCTGAATAGAAAGCAAAAAATTATCAACAACATATGTGCAAAGAATGTATTAAATATAAGGTAATGTAAAAGATGATAGACACGACCAAGAATAAATACTGATACTTTGGAATAATATATAATAAATCCATTTTGGAATTCATAATCTTATTGCTAATCTAAGAATATGTCTTGCGCTACAAAATTATATGGGATAATAAAGCATAAAATATTTTCTCTATATGAAATTTGATATAAGAAAAAGCCGATGGTAAATTGGCTTACACTCAAAGGATGTTCATATTTGGTTTCCTTATAGACACCGAGTTATATATGAGATTCAAACGTCAAAATACAAATGGAACAAAAATAAGACAATTTTGATATTCTCTTAATAACAAGATATATGTAATATCAGGAAAAAGGTCAACGCAACCTGCCTCAGAATTCTTGACATGCATGTGTTCATTGTAACGATGACCAAAGTAAGAAATATGCATTACATGTATTATTATGAATGGCTGTGCCAATATATGAAAAGAGTGGAATGAAGATGAGTGCAAACATTCATGATTTGGTAGATTGAATTCATGGTTACTAAAAATGAATGTCATTTGGTAAATTTGGAATGGCCAAATATCCAAAGTAAGAAATATGCATTACATGTATTATTATGAATGGCTGTGCCAATATATGAAAAGAGTGGAATGAAGATGAGTGCAAACATTCATGATTTGGTAGATCGAATTCATGGTTACTAAAAATGAATGTCATTTGGTAAATTTGGAATGGCCAAATATTTTACTGGAACATAGTTTAAAATGAATATAAGTTGTACATAAAAACTCTAGCCGCGCAAGTGCGCGGGTAACACCGCTAGTTTTACTAATATTAGAGGTTAACCCAAAACATTTTAAGGTTTATACTAAATAACTTCAACAGTCAAGGTGAACAAAAATCCAACAATGCATCATAATAAACATCAAAATTATTCTTCATATATATTAATTATGTCCATTGTTAATAATACATTGAATCCTTGGGATAGCTGACCGAAAAACATGTAAATCAACACTATTGATAATTATAATTACATGAAGTAATTCAAATCGATAATAGAAAAATTCTATAATTTCTCGAATGAAAGACAAATCCTTTTTTTACAATTATGCTTTCATATGTTTTCTTTCACATCAATTTTAATGACAAAAATCAAGTTTGATTCACCATATTAAGAAATAATTTTACTGAATTGGAAATCCTATCACTACAGGAATCAGCCGATTTCCTGTCTGTCGTGGCAGATGACAAAGCACTAGATAGCTGACGGCAAAGCAGGAGCTGAAGGCAAACATTTTCGGCACTATAAGTTACGGTAAAGAGTTGCTTTGTCGTCTGTTTTCACATAACATATGTCAAAGAGGTTTGCCGTCAGCTTTCCTAGGCAAGCAGAAGACAAATAACATGGACGACAAAGAATTGACGTTAGCCACGCTAGGTGGCTAACGGGAGGCTTTGTCGTCTGCCGGTTGACGGCAATGTGCCGTCGCCTTTTCCGTCAGCATCCTTACATCAGCAGACCCGCCACTCCTCCCTGCTCTTTGTCGTTTGCCACATACGGCAAACCTCACCATCCTTTATCGTCTGCCACAAACGGCAAAGTGACCAAATGGGTCAGCCCCTAATGCTCCCAGGTTGAATAGGTTGCTGCCATGTGGCCACTTTGCCGTCGGTGCCAGATGGCAAAGACCCCTTTGCCGTCGGTGCCAGACGACAAGGAGCCAGCATTGCCTCTTTTTATTCTATTTTTCTTATATCCAAGCATTTTAGGGCAAGTTTCACAACAAACATATGAGATATCCAACACATAAGTTCCATCCATACATACATAGTTTCATCCATACATACATAGCACGTTCCACATTAGTTCCATCCATACATATTACAATAGTTTCATCCATATAGCAAGTTCCACATTGTTCATCGATACAAATCAGAACAGAAGTAAAAACAAGGACACCATCAATGCAAGCTTCCTTGAAGTGAATGAAATCTGCAAAATGGAAAATAAGAAAGTTAGAAGAAGACGAAGACTGGAAGAAGAAGAAGAAGAAGAAAAATAAGAAGAAGTATATGACATTTATGAGCTTACCAAGGTTATCATTCCATTTATGAGCTAAGTAAGCTAAGTATATGACATTTATGAGCTTATCAAGGTTATCATGCTATTTTGACCTAAGTAAGCTAAGTATATGATATTTATGAGCTTACCAAGGTTATCATGCCATTTTTGACCTAAGTAAGCTAAGTATATGACATTTATGAGCTTACCAAGGTTATCATGCAATTTATGAGCTAAATAAACTACTTTTGTCATCAATGAACTAAATAAGCTAAGTATAGGTCATTATTGAGCTAACCTAGGTAATTATGCCATTTTTGACTTAACTAAGCGTATTATGCCATTTTTGACATAAGTAAGCTAAGTATAGGTCATTATTGAACTAACCTAGGTAACTAAGCATACTAGAGCTAACATTTCATATTAGAGCTAACTTAGGTAATTTTGGAGGTAACTTAGTTAAAATGGATCATTTTGGAGCTATGTAAGCTTATTATGTCATCTTGGAGGAAAATAAGCTAAGTATATGACATTTATAAGGTTACCAAGGTTGTTATGCCATTTTTTTACCTAAGTAAGGTGATTATGTAATTTTTGACATAAGTAAGCTAAGAATATGTCATTATTGAGCAAACCTAGGTAACTAAGCATATTAGAGCTAACTTAGGTTATTTTGGAGGAATCAAAGCTAAGTATAGGACATTTTAGAGCTAACTTAAGTAAAATGGATCATTTTGGAGCTAAGTAAGCTTATTATGTCATTTTGAAGGAAAATAAGCTAAGTCTAGGTCATTATGGTAAGCATATTGGAGGAAATAAAGCTAAGTCTAGGTCATTATGAAATTTTTAAGAAAACACTAGAGAAAATTTACCGTCATCACGAAGTTTAAGCACCGGGGGTGCTCGTGCCGTGCTACGTCTCGAGCTTGCGTTGGTTTTCCCCGAAGAGGAGGGAGTGATGCAGCACAGTAGCGTAAGTATTTCCCTCAGTTTTTGAGAACCAAGGTATCAATCCAGTAGGAGGTCACGTGCAAGTCCCTCGTACCTGCACAAAACGGTAGCAACTCGCAACCAACGCTTAGGGGTTGTCAATCCCTTCACGGTCACTTACGAGAGTGAGATCTGATAGAGATAATATTTTTGGTATTTTTGTTATAAAGATGCAAAGTAAAAAGTAAAAGGCAAAGAAGATAAATAAAGTGATGGAGATTGATATGATGAGAATAGACCCGGGGGCCATAGGTTTCACTAGTGGCTTCTCTCAAGAGCATAAGTATTCTACGGTCGGTGAACAAATTATTGTTGAGCAATTGATAGAATTGAGCACAGTTATGAGGTTATCTATGTATGATCATGTATATAGGCATCACATTCGAGACAAGTAGATCGAAACGATTCTGCATCTACTACTATTACTCCACTCATCGACCGCTATCCAGCATGCATCTAGAATATTAAGTTAAAAAACAGAGTAACGCCTTAAGAAAGATGACATGATGTAATGGAATAAATTCATGCAATATGATAAATACCCCATCTTGTTATCCTCGATGGAAACAATACAATACGTGCCTTGCAACTCTTTCTGTCACTGAGTAAGGACATCGCAAGATTGAACCCAAAGCCATGCACTTCTCCCATTGCAAGAACTACCAATCTAGTTGGCCAAACCAAACGGATAATTCGAAGAGACTTGCAAAGATAACTCAATCATACATAAAAGAATTCAGAGAAGAATCAAATATTTTCCATAGATAAGTTGGATCATAAACCCACAATTCATCGGTCTCAACAAACACACCTCAAAAATAATATTACATCGAATAGATCTCCACGAGAGAGGGGGAGAACATTGTATTGAGATCCAAAAAGAGTGAAGAAGCCATCTAGCTACTAGCTATGGACCCGAAGGTCTGAAGTAAACTACTCACACTTCATCGGATGGGCTATGGTGTTGATGTAGAAGCCCTCCGTGGTGGATGCCCTCTCCGGCGGACCTCCGGAACAGGCCCCAAGATGGGATCTCGTGGATACAGAAGGTTGTGGCGGTGGAATTAGGTTTTTGGCTCCGTGTCTGGTCTATTGGGGGTACGTAGGTATATATAGGAGGGAGGAGGACGTCGGTGGAGCTCTGAGGGGCCCACGAGGCAGGTGGCGCGCCCTCCACCCTCGTGACCGCCTCGTGGATTTCTTGACGGAGGGTCCAAGTCTCCTGGATCTTATCTGATGAGAAAATCACGTTCCCGAAGGTTTCATTCCGTTTGGACTCCGTTTGATATTCTGTTTATTGGAAATATTGAAAAAGGCAAAAAAATAGCAATTTTGGGATGGGCCTCCGGTTAATAGGTTAGTCCCAAAAATAATATAAAAGTGGAAAATAAAGCCCAATATTGTCCAAAATAGTAGATAAAGTAGCATGGAGCAATCAAAAATTATAGATACGTTGGAGACGTATCTGGCATCCCCAAGCTTAATTCCTACTCATCCTCGAGTAGGTAAATGATAAAAAGAAGAATTTTTGATGCGGAGTGATACTTTGGCATAATTTCAATGTAAATCTTCTTAATCATGGTATGAATATTCAGATCCGAAAAGATTCAAGATAAAAGTTCATATTGACATAAAAATAATAATACTTCAAGCATACTAATCAAGCAATTATGTCATCTCAAAATAACATGGCCAAAGAAAGTTCATCCCTACAAAATCATATAGTTAGGATATGCTTCATTTTCGTCACACAAAGATGTTCCCAATTTCTATACCCCCGATGACAAGCCAAGCAATTGTTTCATACTTTTTAACGCACTTCAGCTTTTTCAACCCTCACGCAATATATGAGTGCAAGCCATGGATATAGCACTATAGGTGGAATAGAATATGATGATGGGATTGTGTGGAGAAGAAAAAAAAGGAGAAAGTCTCATATTGACGAGGATAATCAATGGGCTATGGAGATGCCCATCAATTGATGTCAACATGAGGAGTAGGGATTGCCATGCAACGGATGCACTAGAGCTATGAATGCTCAACAAAAGAAAACTAGTGGGTGTGCATCCAACTCGCTTGCTCACGAAGACCTAGGGCATTTTGAGGAAGCCCATCATTGGAATATACAAGCCAAGTTCTATAATGAAAAATTCCCACTAGTATGAACAAGATAATTTATGAGACTCACTATATGAAAAACATGGTGCTATTTTGAAGCACAAATATATGAGACTCACTACATGAAGAACAAGGTGCTAATTTGAAGCACAAGTGTGGTAAAAGGATAGTAACATTGCCCCTTCTCTCTTTTTCTCTCAGTTTTTTATATATATATATTTATTTGGGCCTTTTCTCTTTTTTTATGGCCTCTTTTTTTCCTTTTCTCTTTTCTCTCTTTTTTTCGTCCGGAGTCTCATCCCGACTTGTGGGGGAATCATAGTCTCCATCATCCTTTTCCTCACTGGGGCAATGCTCTAATAATGATGATCATCACACTTTCATTACAACAACTTGATATTACAACTCGAAACTAGAACAAGATATGACTCTATATGAATGCCTCCGGCGGTGTACCGGGATGGTGCAATGAATCAAGAGTGACATGTATGAAAAATAATGTGTGCTGGCTTTGCCACAAATACGATGTCAACTACATGATCATGCAATAGCAATATGACAAAAGAAAAGTATGTCATGATGAACAGAATGGTGGAAAGTTGCATGGCAATATATCTCGGAATGGCTATGGAAATGCCATAATAGGTAGGTATGGTGGCTGTTTTGAGGAAGATATAAGGAGGTTCATGTGTGAAAGAGCATATCATATCACGGGGTTTGATGTACCGGCGAAGTTTGCACCAACTTTCAATGTGAGAAAGGGCAATGCACGCTACCGAAGAGGCTAGCAAATGCGGAAAGGTAAAAGTGCGTATAATCCATGGACTCACATTAGTCATAAAGAACTCATATACTTATTGCAAAAGTTTATTATCCCTCGAAGAAAAGTACTACTACGCATGCCCCTAGGGGGATATATTGGTAGGAAAAGACCATCGCTCATCCCCGACCGCCACTCATAAGGATGCACAAGCAAGGTACACTTCATGCTTCAAATTTATTACACAACTTTACCCATACGTGCATGCTACAGGACTTACAAACTTCAACACAAGTATTTCTCAAATTCACAACTACTCAACTAGCACGACTTTGATATTATTACCTCCATATCTCAAAACAATTATTAAGCATTAAATTTATCTTAGTATTCAATTCACTCAAAAGAAAGTTTCACATATCTCGAACACTAAGTATATTAACATTAAGCAAATTACCATGCTATTAATGACTCTCAAATTAATCTAAGTGAAGCAATGAGAGATCAAGTTTCTTTAAATCAAATCCACCACCGTGCTCTAAAAGATCTAAGTGAAGCACTAGAGCAAAAATTATCACGCTCAAAAAGATATAAGTGAAGCACTATGAGCAAAACTACCAAGCTCAAAAGATATAAGTGAAGCACATAGAGTATTCTAACAAATTCCAAATCATGTATGGCTCTCTCAAAAGGTGTGTACAGCAAGGATGATTGTGGTATACTAACAAGCAAAGACACAAATAATACAAGACGCTCCAAGCAAAACACATATCAAGTTGGTGAATAAAAATATAGCTCCAAGTAAATTACCGATGGAAGTGGACGAAAGAGGGGATGCCTTCCGGGGCATCCCCAAGCTTTGAATTTTTGGTGCCCTTGGATTTTCTTGGGGGTGCCATGGGCATAGCCAAGCTTAGGCTCTTGCCACTCCTTGCTCCATAATCCATCAAAAGAATTCACCCAAAACTTCAAAACTTCACAACACAAAACTCAACAGAAATCTCGTGAGCTCCGTTAGAGAAACAAAACAAAAGACTACTTCAAGGTACTGTAATTAACTCATTATTTATTTATATTGGTGTTAAACCTACTGTATTCCAACTTCTGTATGGTTTATAAACTAATTTACTAGCCATAGATTCATCAAAACAAGCAAACAACACACGAAAGACAGAATCTGTCAAAAACAGAACAGTCTGTAGTAATCTGTAACTAACACAAACTTATGGAACTCTTAAAATTCTACCAAAATAGGAAGTCCTGGACAATTTTTTTATTGATCATCATCAAAAATAATCAACGCAAAAGCACTCTCCAGTAAAAAATGACAGCTAATCTCGTGAGCGCTAAGGTTTCTGTTTTTCAGCAGAATCAAATCAACTATCATCGTAGGTTATCCTATAGGTCTTACTTGGCACAAACACTAATTAAAACATAAAACCACATCCAAACAGAAGGTAGATGGATTATTTATTCCTAAACAGAACCAAAAACAAAAAAAGGCAAAATAAAATTGGGTTGCCTCCAAACAAGCGCTATCGTTTAACGCCCCTAGCTAGGCATAAAAGCAAGGATAGATCTAGGTATTGCCATCTTTGGTTTTTAATTTTTTAGCGGAGTCATGTTCTAATCCGGGGGGTTCTTCCCTCCTCCTGTCATACTCGGAAATTTTTAGATCTAAAGAATCCAGTCGTTTATTGCAAAGAGTAATCAACATATTCATACGGTTAGGATTTCCGCCAATATTTTTAAGAGGATCAAGAGACTTTTGTAAAATCTTTGTTGCTTCACAAATTTTTTCAAACATTTGGGTTTCTTCCTGGTTAGATCCTTCTTTTTGGGCTGGTGTTCCCACTATTCCCTCTATAATTTCGTGCGCAATACTTGGATCAATTTCAATGAAATTTCCCTTGGCAATGCAATCCTGGATTATATTTAACCCAACATAAAAAATTCCGAAAAAGGATTCTATAGTTCACCTCTAGGGTGCATTTATGATAAGATTCCATCATCCTATACCAAGCATCTTTTAAGTTTTCTCCTTGCCTTTGCTTGAAGTGAAGAACTTCAAACTCGGGAGACATAGGAGTAGATAAGGGACTAGCCATGATGACAAGAAAGCAAACTAACACACGAGCAAACAAAAGGCAAACAGGAAGGAGAGGAGGAGATTGGGAAAGAGAGGGTGAATAAAACGGTAAGGGTGAAGTGGGGGAGACGAAAACGAGAGGCAAATGGCAAATAATGTAATGCGGGAGATAGGGATTGCGATGGGTACTTGGTATGTTGACTTTTGCGTAAGCCTCCCCGGCAACGGCGCCAGAAATACTTCTTGCTACGTCTCCAGCTTGCGTTGGTTTTCCCCGAAGAGGAGGGGGTAATGCAACATAGTAGCGTAAGTATTTACCTCAATTTTTTAGAACCAAGGTATCAATCCAGTAGGAGGTCACGCGCAAGTCCCTCGTACCTGCACAAAATGATAGCAACTCACAACCAATGCTTAGGGGTTGTCAATCCCTTCACGGTCATTTACGTGAGTGAGATCTGATAGAGATAATATTTTTGGTATTTTTTTATAAAGATGCAAAGTAAAAAGTAAAAGGCAAAGCAAGTAAATAAAGTGAAGGAGATTGATATGATGACAATAGACCCGGGGGCCATAGGTTTTACTAGTGGCTCTCTCAAGAGCATAAGTATTCTACGGTGGGTGAACAAATTATTGTTGAGCAATTGATAGAATTGAGCATAGTTATGAGGTTATCTAGGTATGATCATGTATATAGGCATCACGTCCGAGACAAGTAGATCGAAACGATTCTGCATCTACTACTATTACTCCTCTCCTCGACCGCTATCCAGCATGCATCTAGAGTATTAAGTTAAAAACAGAGTAACGCCTTAAGCAAGATGACATGATGTAGAGGAATAAATTCATGCAATATGATAAATACCCCATCTTGTTATCCTCGATGGCAACAATATAATACGTGCCTTGCAACTCTTTCTGTCACTGAGTAAGGACACCGCAAGATTGAACCCAAAGCCATGCACTTCTCCCATTGCAAGAACTACCAATCCAGTTAGCCAAACCAAATGGATAATTCGAAGAGACTTGCAAAGATAACTCAATCATACATAAAAGAATTCAGAGAAGAATCAAATATTTTCCATAAATAAGTTGGATCATAAACCCACAATTCATCAGTCTTAACAAACACACCGCAAAAAGAAGATTACATCGAATAGATCTCCACGAGAGAGGTGGAGAACATTGTATTGAGATCCAAAAAAGAGAAGAAGCCATCTAGCTACTAGCTATGGACCCGTAGGTCTGAAGTAAACTACTCACACTTCATCGGAGGGGCTATGGTGTTGATGTAGAAGCCCTCCGTGGTGGATGCCCTCTCCGGCGGAGCTCCGAAACAGGCCCCAAGTTGGGATCTCGTGGATACAGAAGGTTGCGGCGGTGGAATTAGGTTTTTGGCTCCGTGTCTGGTCTATTGGGGGTACGTAGGTATATATAGGAGGAAGGAGGACGTCGGTGGAGCTCCGAGGGTGGAGGGCGCCCTCCACCCTCGTGACCGCCTCGTGGCTTTCTTGACGGAGGGTCCAAGTCTCCTAGATCTTATCTGATGAGAAAATCACGTTCCTGAAGGTTTCATTCCGTTTGGACTCCGTTTGATATTCTGTTTCTTCGAAATACTGAAAATGGCAAAAGACAGCAATTCTGGGTTGGGCCTCCGGTTAATAGGATAGTCCCAAAAATAATATAAAAGTGGAAAATAAAGCCCAATATAGTCCAAAACAGTAGATAAAGTAGCGTGGAGCAATCAAAAATTATAGATACGTTGGAGATGTATCATGCCGGTACCACCTGGAGAAGGATCGTGCGTTGGTTGTATGGAGTTACGCTGCACCAAAGATCATTTGCAATGTCTCGTTAGCATGATGAGACTGAAATGTTAAGACTAGTAACTAATGACCATTCAAATGATCTCACCGTGGTCAGGGGAGCAATGACTGGCATTGGCGGAGGGGTCTGACCGGTCTTCGCACACACAAACTGCACATTTGGTTTTAATGAGTCAGTCATATTAATTAGTAATGAAACGAACATTACGTGCATGATTTGACTAATATGCAGAAGAAACTTACCACGAGGAGCTCGTACATGTCCCGATTCTGCATGTCATTCCATGCCCTCTCGTCCTCCAACATCCTAGCCGTCCTCTCCTCCAACTCCTGCTCCTTCTCCGCCGCCTGCCAGTCCCTCTCCTGTAGAAGCGCCTAGATTCTCTCTCTCTCTCTCTCTCTCTCTCTCTCTCTCTCTCAAGAGAAGTCCACAACACCACTCCTCGTTAGCATTGTAATAATCGATGGCCGCACACACAATGTAATCGATGAAAGAAATATTAGTTTGTATAACTAACCATGAAGGCGAGCTCGAGGGGCCGTGGACAAGGCCATATCTCAGGAGCGGAGCTGGTTTGGTGCGCCTTGATCTTTGGGAGAGTGACAATACAATATATATGTCCAACTCCAATGGCTATCGATCCATGGGACCTCCCGCCACCAGATATCATCACCAACTCTGGATCAATGGAACCTTGACTCGGGTTACTGTCCTCCCCTTTCCTCGACTTCCCCTCATCTCTGTACCTCATGATCTTGTTGTGGGAGGAGATGTTGGTGATGTTCTTTGGATGATCAAGGTCATATGTAGAGAATGCCTTGACCATCTTGTACGAGGCAGTATGGGCCATGCATAGAGGTCGTACACCTGTAGCACCTCTGCCTTATTGTGTTGCACCTAAAAGAGAGGAACAGAGTAAACTAGTAATTAAAGGGCTCAAGCTAGCATGAAGAATGAATTGCATGAATTATAAAGCAAACCACATACCTAGTTCTGCCCAAACTAATATAAGTTGGTGCTGCCTTGATGGTGTGGCACACCTTCCATTTGGGCATGCCGGTCCTTGGAATTATTGCAGAGGGCTAGCCATTGGTCTGAGCACCACTATTCCACCAACACCTCCCAATGATCCATCTTATCCGCACACCATCTTGGGGGCACCTAAGTTAGTAAAGAGAAATTTGAGCGCTACGCCTACGGATCAAATCAAGGAAAATAAGTACAAGGGCTTAAGAATAGGTAATTACCGTCATGTACTACACCTTCTTCAGAAACTTTTTGCGGCACGCTAGCTTGGGCTTCTTAAGACCACGTGAGGAGTAGTAGTCTCGAACAGCCTGCACCAAAGCCTCGTGCTGTAAGTTTTGTAGTAGGCGCATGCACTCGACATTGATAACATGTGCTGCGGCCTTCTCGTATCCCTCCTCACACCTGTAGAAGGTCTGCAATCAAATGAGACAACATTGATTAGTACAATAGCTATCTATTTAAAGATTTTTAGATGTGTAAAGGAGAAATTACCCAAAACTATTTGATCACCATGTCGGCCCTCGTGTGGCAAGAGACACCGTCGATCATCTGCTCCACCGGGGCCAGGGCAACCAATTAGTCCTCCCAGCTCAATCCTAGATGTGGAAGCGGACCGTCACCGGGCAACATGACAAAGCCCAGGAAGTTTTGCTGGCAAATCACACCAAGGACGGTGTTGGGCCTGCGGACATCCTCAGCATGGTTCCAACCCCTGCAGTCTGACAAGGCCAACGCATTAGCTATTTGAAGAAACATAATGGCAAAAGGTACAAAAAGAGTAAATGCACTTACCTCTCCCCGTTAGGCCATATCAACCACATCTGCTCGCGGGTCATTGGCACAGGCGGGACCCGTGTTCTACCATGCAGGTAGACAGTGGCCCCCTCAACTACCTCGCCCTCGATATCATAAATCTGATCCCCACCACCATCAGCATGGCCACTCGGCCCCTCAGGCTGATCCGGCCAGGTATCCCATGCAGATGTCTCCTAGGACGTAGCCAGGTTCGGAGTATCGTGGGACCAAAGCCCATCGGCATGTGGCTCGTGGAACGGAGTCCGCATAGCCTCCTCCTCAGACGGGTCCACCCAGGCAGTCATGTGCCCGGGTGAATCAGCTGGGGGTCGCGATGAGGAAGGCACAGGAGCCTGCCTACCTCTCTCACGACCACGACCTAATCTACCTCCTCTCTTCTTCTCTCCCCGACCACCTCCCCTAGTGGGAAACGACACTGACGAAGAATCGTCTGCCGGTGTCCCTAAATTGTCTAACAATGCTCTCCGGAGAGGTACGGGCGGAATGCAAGAACCCCTCCCACCACGCGCCGACGAAGAAGGAGCCCGAACCGCTCCGGACCTGTGCCCACAATCTTTCCACACCTACCATGACAAAGAGTAAATGAAATTAGCACAACATAAAAAAATTGAATAGCGACATGAATAATAGTATGTATATAACTTAGGTGTATCATCATCATGTACAACATAGAAAAATTGAATACCTAACATGAACTAATAATATATATGTATATAATACAAAATGGATACTTGGCATGAACTAATAATAATCTTGATCATCATATGCTCCGGGATCAACAAATGCATCATCATCATCACTATCATGAATGACACACTACTAGGGAAAAAAACGCGCTGCAGATACACATATAGCAGTAGCGCGTCCTGCCGTAAATGCGCTACTACAAAAATTCCCACCGCTAAGCTGATCGGCTACACATAGTAGTAGCGCTCTTTTAGAAACAGCGATGCCGCTAATTTTGTTGTAGCAGCGCGTTTATGGGTAAGGCGCTAGTGCTAACCAAAATAAAATGAAATGAAAAACAAGTAGATAAGTAAATGAAAATGAAAGAAATAGAAAAAGGAAAAGGGAAAAAGTTAAAATGTAAAGAAAAATAAATGAAAAAAGGGAAAAAGGAGAAAGGAATAGCAGTAGCGAGTTTCAGGAAACGCGCTATAGCTAAGTTAACTATAGCGCATTTTCGGAAATGCGCTACCGTTACGTTTCACTTGAGCATCGGTCCCCTCCCCCGGCCACCACTTCTCCCCCCCCAAATCCCTCACCCTCGCCGCCGTCTCCCCAATTCACCGTCGCCCCACTGTGCCGCCGTCTCCTGCCGGCGTGGACGCCCGCAACCTCACAGGCTCCCCCCGAGGC